>NC_134891.1:23293315-23303315 GCF_041734735.1 Babylonia areolata
ACAATAAAATCCAATACAAAACAAGGCAATACAGTGAGGAACCTTTATATACACAGACACCGACCTTTTCACGGAAAGACATGGAGTCCAGCTCCAACTGATCTCTCTTCAAGTCCACTGAAACAGCCATGACCAAAAAAAATGTTCACACCTCTTTTGACAATGGTTGTGGTCCATAAATGGAAATAATGACACAAGAGTCACAGTCGGAGTCATGAGTGTCCTTGCCAACAACCTTCACCCCCTGACTAATGTCTTATCTTTTTGTCTTAATATACAAATCAAACAGAACGATTTCATATCAATGGATACATTCCCAAACAGCCCACAAACACAGAAAGGAGTTGTGCCTTCTAGCGTAAAAGGAAACTTTTGTCTATTGTAGCCTATGTTTCCTTTAACTGACAAAAGTGAATGTTGCTGTGGACAGTTGATAATTTTCCAAATGTATTGCTTCAGAAATTCATTGTTGAAAATATTGCTAGGATATAAGACATTGTGTCCCTGTACACCACTTAATACTACAGACACAGAGTGCCTTGTACAGTGAAGTGTACAGTGAAGTGTACAGTGAAGATATTGTAATCTTCAGTGCTCCAGTAGTTGTTCAAGGTTCATCAAAATTCGGAATGTCAAACTTTGGCATCATCCACGCGCTCAGCGTACGCACAACCAGGTGAGCGCGTGCTCCCCGTTACCTTCAGTCATGGGATGCAGGTGGAAGATCTCGGCAGGAAACATCGTCATCTCACCTGTGGCTTTCTTCACCTCCGCCACGTACAACCTGCGTCGTGACAGTACAATCAATCAATCAATCAATCAATCAATCCATACCTTTAATTTCTAAAGCATATAGTGGAAAAAAAAATTTGCCTTCAGGCTTGTCATAAGAAAGGGACTTATTTGTTCGTGAGCTGCGACTCTTGTTCACGCGTATACAAAATTACAAGTACGAGTGGGCTTTGTCATGCATGACCGTTTTTACCTCATCACATAGGCAGCCTTACTCCGTTTTTGGTGGTAAAAAGAGAGACAAAACATTATAAGCTATTTTTAAGGAGAGAGAGAGAGAAAAAAAAAAAGAATAAATGAAAATAACAGCCTCTTCTCTTTCTTCTTCTTCTGCGTTCGTGGACTGCAACTCCCACGTTCACTCGTATGCACACGAGTGGGCTTTTACGTGTATGACCGTTTTTACCCCGCCATATAGGCAGCCATACTCAGCTTTCGGGGGTGTGCATGCTGGGTATGTTCTTGTTTCCATAACCCACCCAACGCTGACATGGATTACAGGATCTTCAACGTGCGTATTTGATCTTCTGCTTGCATATACACACGAAGGGGGCTCAGGCACAAGCAGGTCAGCACATATGCTGACCTGGGAGATCGTAAAAATCTCCACCCGTCACCGTGATTCGAACCCGGGACCCTCAGATTGAAAGTCCAACGCTTTAACCACTCGGCTACTGCGCCTGTCAAAAATAACAGCCATTTCATCGTAAGAATTGAATCATATTCAAACCCAAAATGAAAAACCACTCACTCACATGATCCATGGTGGGTGAGAAGGGAGAGGAGGGGGGGGGGGGGGGGGGGGGCAGGGGTGAATGAGGGAAGGGAAGTAAAAAAAAAAAAAAAAATCACACAATCACCACCACAGTCCTGAGTTACGCTGGGTTACGCTGCTGGTCAGGCACCTGCTTGGCAGATGTGGTGTAGCGTATATGGATTTGAACCGAACGCAGTGACGCCTCCTTGAGCTACTGATACTGATACAGTCTGAGATATATGTCACAAATAAGGACAGTGAAGGAAAGAAAAGGAGGGATCAAAAAAAAAAAAAAAAGAAAGAAAATCTATCCCCCACCATGCCCCCCCCAACAAAGAAAAACAGGGAAAAAAAGAGACAAACAAAAACAAAGTAGAAAGATTAAAACAAATCAATGTTGGGGAAAAAGAGAATGAAAGAACGATTTTTTTTTTTTTTTTTTTTTCATAACAAGTCAAAGAAATAAAGAAAGATTATTGAAGGAAACAACAGAAAACAAAAAAAGAGATGTATATAGAATAGAATAGAATAGAATGGAACAGAATACACTTTATTGTCATGAAACCTTAAGGTTTATAAGACACAAGTGCAGAATGAAAAACACAATCAGTTAATGCAGTAAATTGCAGCAGCATTCATAAACAAATTTTCCTAATCTTGTTTGTATATATTCATCATCTGTTAGCATCACCTGACTGGGAATATGTCCTGTGGTATTCGAATTCTGAATATCTTTTAAAAATTGTTGCCTTAAGGTTTTATATTTAATACAATGATCAGGAAGATGGATTTCGTCTTCCAGGATGTTACACTTGTTGCACAATGTCTTCTTGTGGAATATTTAAATATATACCTTTCTCAATCTTTAGGTCATGCGCGCTTATTCTGAGTTTCGTTAAAGCTTGTCTGTGTTTTGTATCTGACATATTTTAAAGATAGGTTTCAGTTTTGTACTCTGCTACAATCTTATTATAAAATTTTAGCTTTAATGTTTTTTCTCTTTTATATATATATATATATATATATATATATATATATATATATATATATATATATATATATATATATACATGTGTGTAAGTGTGTATACTATATGTCATGCCGAACTTCTGCTTAAAAAAGAATAGGTTTATTATTTCGTGTACAAAATGTTTCTATGCATAGTGGGGTTTTTTTTGTTTTTTCTTTGTTTTTTTGTTGTTTTTTTGTTTTGTTTGTTTGTTTGTTTGCTCTTTTGTCCTTTTTTTCTGACAAACATTTCTCCCTGATTTCCCTTTTTGAATGTCTTTTTTTTTTCTTTTTTTTTTTTTTTTGCGTTCATTTAGCTATGATGATTTGTCATGCTGCTGTTACCTTTTTCAATGAATAAATGTAAATAATTGCCCTCCCCCCCCCCCCAACCCCTCCCCAGACACAAATGACGGGGAAGTGGAGACGGATGAGAGAACAGAGAAAAAAAAAGGTACACAGAAAGAAAAGAAGCGGAGGAGAACAGAAGGAACAGAAAAGTCCGAAGGAAAACAAAAGAAACAAGAGGCAAAGCCTTCGAGACTCACTTGTGATACACTTAAATTTTTTTTTTAAATCCAAGCTTTTTATGTATTGAGTATAATTTCAAAATGTAATGTTTAAGATGAGAAAGATCAGTTTAAAGCAAATTAAGCTCCCCTAGCATTAATTACAGAGTAATTTCCCTTTTTTACTATCTGCACCAAAACGTTTGCAAAATAAATAAAAATTCCATGCTTAGCAAAAGAAGTTCCTGTTTGAACAAAAAATTATAATAATGACTCCTCTTGTTGTGTCAGAATAAGAGGTCAAAGTGCCAAGTTTAGAGAATACAAAAAATATAAATATAACAGTAAATGCAGTTTGCATATAATTAGGCTTCTTTTTTTATTTTTTTGTGCCCATCCCAGAGGCACAATATTGTTTTAAACAAGATGACTGGAAAGAACTGAATTTTTCCTATTTTTATGCCTAATTTGGTGTCAACTGACAAAGTATTTGCAGAGAAAATGTCAATGTTAAAGTTTACCACGGACATACAGACACCCCGACACACACACACACACACACACACACAGACAACCGAACACTGGGTTAAAACATAGACTCACTTTGTTTACACAAGTGAGTCAAAAAAAAGGAACAATCCGTCATATGGTACAATCACTGTGCAATAACTAAATTATACGTTCAATATATATTTCTTTTTTCCCCAGTCGCAATCAATAACTCATCATACCTCAACTGAGGTTTCCAGACTGGCCATGCTAGCAAGCTGCCAATGAAATTTCCACTCACTGTGTGTTGTGTTCAGGAGCAGCAAGAGGTCCAAAGTTATCTCCCTTGTAAGTCATCTTCTTGGATTCCACAACCTGTCAATGTACAGATGTTTTCGTTGTTATCGTTTTCATACCCTTGCATGTAACACTTTGTTTGTACCTCAAATACTGAATATCTGTGACACCTGGGCAAATAACTTGGAAAAACAAAAATATGATTTAAGAGCCATAATACTTTTTAACAGAGCAAAATAAAAAATTTAAAAAACACACCAAAAAACCCAACTTTCAACCTAAATTAGAAGACAGACACACAGGACTCAAGAAATATAGAAAATTAAATAAATCTGACAGAAACAAGATATTCAACAAAACCAGAGGAATCTGATTTGTTTGGAATAAAGGAACATAGGATCTGACTGTTTTTACATAATGATAACAAGGATTAAACAAACAAACAAAAAAAAAACCTATTCATATAATGAAAAACAAAACTCTTTACTATTATTAACGTTTCACTGCATGTGCCACAACTAAATCATGTGCATGTGATCAGAAAGTTATTGGTCAGAAAATGCTGTGGATCAGAAAACAGATGCAATGGACCAGGAAAAGAGCACATTCTATCACTGAAACTAGTGAACATTTCAGTTTCTCAAGTAGACTCTCCTTTTCCGCCCTTGGCTTCTGTTCAAGCATGTGTGTGTGTGTGAGAGAGAGAGAGAGAGAGAGAGAGAGAGAGAGAGAGAAAGAGAGAGAGTGTGTGTGTGTGTGCACAGTGCGTGCATGTGTGAGTATGCACAAGTTTTTATATTGATATGCACTTGCATGTATCCTAATTTCTACTGTATCTGTGTTTGTGTATGATGTTCGATTCATCTTCGTACCTTGTTATGTAATATCCCCCACCAATATTCCTTGTGACCCCGGTACACTTGGTAATAAAGACATTCTATTCTATTCTAGACGTCACTGCGTTCTTATCAATATTCTTCTTCTTCTTCTGCATTCACTCGTATGCACACGAGTGGGCTTTTACGTGTATGACTGTTTTTACCCCACCATGTAGGCAGCCATACTCCGTTTTCGGGGGTGTGCATGCTGGGTATGTTCTTGTTTCCATAACCCACCCAACGCTGACATGGATTACAGGATCTTTAACGTGCGTATTTGATCTTCTGCTTGCATATACACACGAAGGGGGTTCAGGCACTAGCAGGTCTGCACATATGTTGACCTGGGAGATCTTAAAAATCTCCACCCTTTACCCACCAGGCGCCGTCACCGTGATTCGAACCCGGGACCCTCAGATTGAAAGTCCAACGCTTTAACCATTCGGCTATTGCGCCCGTCGTTCTTATCAATCAATATATGTTACACCACATCTGTAGGTAGATGCCTGATCAGCAGCATAACCAAATGCACTAGTGCGGCCTCAAGCCCATGTCTAAATCGGTGTACCTATCAGACTCAGAGTGGATTTCTTTTACAGATGTTAGCCAGAGGACAACACTTTCAGTGTGCCAAGTGCGTGCCGCACTGGGACCTCAGTTTGTTATGCCATCCATCTGAATTAACAGACGCTCAGTTTGATCGACCAGTCAAACCATGGAGAAAAGGCGAGACTGAAAATGACGGAAATGAATTACTGTGATTTTGTTAAAAAATGGTTACCACACTCTGTGTTGGTAACAGAACACTGAGTAAAATGAAAACTGTCATCATAATACAGTGCATGAATGATTCATGTTTGATATAATTTTTAACAATATCAGAAATGAATATACTGCAAAATTTGACATGTTTGTACATTAATTTTGATAAAAGAAGTAAGCTGCCACAGGTAATGGATAACATAATTATATTAATCCTTTAATAACACTTTATAAAAACAACAACAACAACAACAACAAAAAACATAAAAACTGGTGCTCCTTGAAGCTATTTCAACATGTATACATGCCATGATGTGACATTTGGTATCTTGTTTGTCTTGTTCTTTATTATTTGTTATTGTTCTTCATCTTATTATTACTATTATAAGTATTATCATATTGAAAAATAACCCTTGTATCTCAACAAATTAATGATTTTTTTTCTCGATGATCATTGATGGACCAAATGTTTTGCTATGTGAATGTTGAATCACACTGATGTTGTGAAAAGTCAAAATATAACCTTGTGTACAAGGGAAAAAAAAAAAAAAGAAAAAAAAAAGGCGAGACTGGAATTCAAAACCAGACCCTCCCAAACACGGTACTTGGCAGATAACTAGCTTCTTCATCATTCTTCTACCTTACCCGCAATGGATACATGTATACGTTACAACAGATCATACAATGCATACAGTTGGTAATACATATAATGCATATGATGGATCAGGAAAGCCTTTGGCAGACTCAACAACAGGCTGTGGAACAACAAAGGCATCAGGCTCAGCACCAAGATGAAAACCTACAGAGCTGTTGTGTTGACCACCTTGTTGTTCAACAACTTGAGCAGTTTCACCAGAGATGCCTACGAAAGATCCTCGGCATGAAGTGGCAAGACAGGGTCTCCAGGTCCTAGAGAGGAGCAGCCTGCCCAGCATCAAAAGCCTGCTGATCCAGTGCCAGCTACACTGTACAGGACACGTTGTCCACATGACAGACAGCAGGATCCCGAAGATGCTTTTGTATGGCCAGCTGAAGGAAGGCCACCGTGAACTTGGAAGACCCTGCAAGCGCTTCAAGGACACCTTGAAGACAAACCTCAAAGCCTGTGACATAGACATCGCTTCCTGGGAAACTGATGCCCTTGACCGCTCTCACTGGAGGATGCTGTGCTCTAGTGGCATAAAGACGTTTGAAAACAAGAGAACGCTGGCCATTAAGGAGAAGCGTGAGCGAGGGAAGCAGGGCTCAACTTCTCAAGATGTTTTCCTTTGCAACACCTGTGGGAAGTGCTGCCCATCCAGAATCGGCCTCTTCTCTCATATGAGGACACACACCAACAGATAAGCCTGCCTGCCTACTCATCCGTCGGACCGACGGGAGACTCCATCATCAGTGCATGGACGCAGGTAACTCACCACTGTCTTTCTCCTCTTGCCGGATCCTCTGTGGCTGGCATCGTGCAAGGCGGACACTGTCAGATGGCGTTTCCTGGATTCCTTGATCGTCCCATTGGCGAACGTCACTGCACACGGTTGGCACAGGATGATCGATTATAATCATTACTTTGCTGTTGATGGGTGTCTGTTTGTTTTCGTTAGCTTATGTTTTAGGATCTTTATGCTTACTGCCATCACTGCACACGGTTGGCACAGGATATTAGATTATAATCATTACTCTGCTGTTGTTGGGTGTCTGTTTTCGTTAGCTTATATTTGTAGGATCTTTATGCTTACTGTCGTCTTCTCCTTCCTTGTGCTCCCCACTCCTGTCTCTCTCTCTTTCACTCTCTGTAACACTAACAGCCATGAAGTAAAACCTTATCTTTTGTCTGCTATGGACAATCTCTCTCTCTCTCTTTCACTCTCTGTAACACTAACAGCCATGAAGTAAAACCTTATCTTTTGTCTGCTATGGACAAACACTTGAAATATATAACTAGACTTTGAACCTATACATCTGATTTAACTGTGCAACATTACAGATACAGAGAATTTACTATTCATTTAGACTATAAACAAGCGAAGTGAATATTCTCCCACCAATCTGTAGAATACTACAAAGGAATAAAAAGGCACAATATTGTGACAGGTAATGCACCACAAATATTACTAAACAAATTTCCCGTAAATTCATCAAATCCCCCCCCCTCCCCCCTCATCCCCCTCCCTCTCTCCCAATCTCCAAGTCCATATCCCAATCCCAAGAACTGACTTGTTCAAATCCAGTCTGGTTTACTCAGGCGTCACTCTACAGAACTCGCTCAAAGAAACAATTAAACACCACCATTGCCCAACTGCCTTAAAAAAAACATTACCTCCCCCCCCACCCCCTTGCGCCATAACATGTCTATGCAAATTGCTCATTTTATTGATACTGTTTATCACTTGTGTATGGTTGACTGAGAACCTCCCTCACCCTCCGTCTCCGGTTATGGTCTGTGGTGGTGAGTGTTGTGTGTGTTTGTTTCTTTCATTATTGATTTATTCTTTTTTTTTGCTATGTATTTTACTAATACCATGCTTGTGCCATTATGTGCATGTGTGTGTTTGTGTGTGTGTGTGTGTGTGTGTGTGTGTGTGTGTGTGTGTAATGTTTTCCTTGTTATGTGTTTCTATGACACTATGCTTGAATTTTTATCTAGTATTGTGAAATGTTGACTCTATTCAGGGTGAGCACTGGATGTAAAAAAGCACACCAGTGCTCATCTATCACCCTTGAAATAGAGAACTTTGTCTGGTCTTGTATTCTCTCTCTCTCTCTCTCCCCCCTCTCTCTCTCTCTTTCTGATCTCTCTTAAATGGAAATGAGAATCCAGTTTCAAAACTTACCGACTGGAACTTCTTTTTGACTTGTTGAAACAATTGTCTTCTTGGATGGCATGTCTGTCTACAGGTGAGAAAAAGAACCACATTTGTTATTGTCATGTCTCAGAAAGCCATACATGTACACTTTTTGTGGTTGCTCGATTGGAACATTGTAATTCAAACAATTCAAATCCATGAAACAATAATTCATAGAAAAACGTTTTTGTAAATATACATAACATAATTCAACTATTGAATAATACAAGTAACAGAAATAATAACTGAAAATAAAGGAAAAATTAAATGAGAGAGAGACGCACACACAAATCCAAACCTCTATGGGATTACTTCATCATTCTGGAATGTATGTGGGCCCCAGGACAAGAGAGAGAGAGAGAGAGAGAGAGAGAGAGAGAGCTGATTCTTTGCTTCCCTTCTCTTGGATTCTTCAACTATCTATCAGTTAATTCCATGGTGGTTTGTTGCAACAACACTGTAAAATTTGCTACCCAAAATGCTGGTTTTCACTAGTTTCATAAACTGTAAATGTTCTCTGAACTTGCTTTCTTTCTTCCTTTTTTTCACCGTCAACTACCGTTTGAAAGAAACCACCATTACACATACTTCGTTAAAAGTGTCAGAATAATCAGCTTGATGATTGTGGACACTCCACGGATGATGATGGTGATGATGTCAGAGCGACATATTTAGGTAATAGCCAATTTTAGCATCCTAAATTACTGGACTATGTACTTGACGGACAAAAATCTTAATATACACCGACAGATAAAAGAAAAAAATTCCAGGATACATATATATCTGACACATGCAAACAAGCCTACATTACACATACTTCATTGAATGCCAAGTCGGAAAGTTACCGGAAGCACGTGTGTTGTTCAGAACGAAAGAGTGATCACCCTTCACTTTAAGATAACTCCCCCAAAAGCAGTATCAGTGTCAGTAGCTGAAGGAGTCGTCAGTGCGTTCGGACAAATCCATATACTATACACCACATCTGCCAAGTAGATGCCTGACCAGCAGCGTAACCCAACGCGCTTAGTCAGGCCTTGAGGGGGAAAAAAAGCTGAATAAGTAAATGAATTTCTGAGCTTGTTAACCGCCATACTTGCCAAACAGAACATTGAGATCTCTTGATTCGTCCCAGCTAACTGTTCCCTGATACTTCCATAACTCCTGTGGAAAGAGGTCATTTTCTGTCTTCAGCCCAACAACTTGGAAGTCTCTGCCTATTGCTCTCAGACAAACAACTCATCTGTCTACCTTTAAAGCAAATCTTAAGGCTTATCTCTTTAAAAAAATAATAATAATAATAATTTTTAAAAAACTTGGGTGCGTGATGGGTGAGTAGAAAGAATGGGGGTGGGTAGATGGATGGTGGTGGTGTGGTTCGAAAGGGTGAATGACTGCCGATTTTTACCCCTTTTTACCTTTTCTATCCAAAACTTTATTTTACAATGTTTCCAAAATCTATGGCATGCAAATTACAATTATGCTCCTTCTTACATGTATGTATTTTAAGTGAAAATTGCTGTTATCTCAGCCGTTTAATCGTGTGTGAGAGAGAGAGAGAGAAAGAAAGAGAAACAGACAGACAGACAGACGGCGCGTGTATGTGCGAGCCTGAGTGGATGTCTGCATACGAGTTCAGGTTTGGAAACGACCTGGAAAAATTATATGGCT
>NC_134891.1:23308315-23315815 GCF_041734735.1 Babylonia areolata
ACACACACACACACACACACACAATGCATACAAAAAAATTTGCCTGCTGCTTCTTGGGGTACATTCTAAAACAATGAATCTGCCAACTCTAGCAGAACTGGGCAGATTTCCAACTGGAATTCATATTGCATGCAGAGGTCTTGGCCACTGGACTCATATTCTGGATGCACATGATGATAGCCATATCAAAAAGGTCTATATATCAATGATGAACCAAACAGACACTATTGAAAACCCATGGATACTATTTGCAAAGAATATTCTCCACAGTGTAGGATTAGGTCATGTTTGGATTAATCAGTCGACATACTACACTGAAGAAACGATTATCAAATTGAGAATTATCTAACGGCTGATAAAATCGATCCTGCTCACACACAAGCTCTTTGTCAACTCAGAATAAGAGCACATTATTTAAACATCGAACGAGGAAGATATGCAAACATTCCCAGAGAAGAGAGGTTATGTGATATGTGAAGTTGTTGAAGATGAATCACATTTCTTAGATATGTGTATCTTATTTCATAATTTGCGAAACCATCTAATTACAACTGTACAAGCAGTATGATCATCAATCAAATGCGATCACTAGAAAAATACAAAACAATATCCTAAAAACAAGTGATTTATTCAACTGCGATGACTGTCAAAAACACTCGCCAACTATGTATTTCATTGCATGTTATTAGATGAACGTTTATTTCTTTGTTCCTTTTGTTCTTTGTTGTGTCTATTAATCCTTCGGGATTTTATGACAATAAATGAAGTCGAGTCGAGTCGAGTCACACACACACACGCGCGCGCGCGGGCGCACGCACACATATACACACACTTTGTTCTTATCAGTATGTAAGGAGAAAAACAGTAATAAATTAAGAGCTCTAAGATATTTTTCTCTGATCATTTCAGTTCAACTGCTCAAAGAGGCATCACTACTTTATCACAAGCCATATACGCTACGACACAGCTGTTAACCCAACATGCATAGTCAGGCCTTGAGAGAAAATAAAATGAAATCCATAAGCAAACAAATAAAATCAAAGAAATAATAAAATGAAATTATTTTTACAATGATAATGAATAGATACGTAAATGATAAACGCGCGCGTACACACACACACACGCACGTACGCACGCACGTACGCACACACACACACGCACGCACGCACACAAACATACACACATACAGGTACAAAAGATACGCAACCAATACGTAGTAACACGGACATGAAAGCTAGAAACAAATGTACACAGGCACACAGTACGTAGGCCTACACAGACACATTTTCCTCTGTTGAAAGGCCACAGACATTCTGTTGCAACCATGTACGATGTTTTCTTCACAGTGACAACAGACAGAATTCTTCCTGGTGATATAAAGATACACACCATACACCAATGTTTTTTTCATGTGCAGAGGAATGTTATTGTGCACTATTTCATGTGAGGCGTTCAGAGCCCACCAGATGGGGAGCTGGCGCCATTTTAGTGTAGCCAAGCGCTCAGCTGACTACAGATGACCGTGGCTCAACTCACAGCACAAGCTGAAAGCTGAACTATAGCAGACGCCTTTTTCGCAACTAACCGCTGGTCTCCAACGGCTCGCGCAGAATGTGCGAAGCCATTCCCGGTTTGAATGCTAAGCCCATTCTAAACCTATTCTCTAAACATAATTTTAAAAAATAAGGCTGTCAAGCTGTCGTGCAAGTTTGGTTTGTATGGCAAAGCCCACGCCTGAGGCTCTTGGGGTGCCATCTGGCTTTACAATGCAGTAGAAGGTGTAGCCCCCTCCACCTTCCTCCAGCTGGGTTTCACCAACAAACCTGGTTTCGCTCAGAGCTGCTATGTCCACTAGCAATGAATGCTGTGTGCCTTTCTGGTCTGTCATATCTGTCCAAAAGGGTGTGAACAATCCAGGCACCCAGAGTCAGGGCATGACTCTTGGTTCTTTTCTTCTGTTGTTTTCGACCGCTAGTGTTGGATGTCCAAGTAGGTGCGGTTTCCTACTAGGTACTAGGTGAGGCAGGCTTTGTTTAGGGATCCATGTATCTCCCCTTCCCCGTGTGGGGAGAGCAGTGCTGTCCCTAAAAAGGGCTGCTCTGACGCTGTAGGAGGATACAGCATCTGCCCCAGTCAACGGCGGACGACCATCACCCCACAGCCGCCTGCGTGCAGAGTCGCGACTAGGAACTGCCAGCAGCACCCTCTGCCTGTCCCCGTTACCACTTCTCCATCACTGCAGGGCTTGGGAAAGCTGGGTGTTGAACGGCTAGCTCGTCGTTCCGACATTAGCCTGGCTACCTGACCAGCACAGGTGACTTTTTTTTTTTTTTTTTTTTAGTGAAGAGGAGTTGTGCAGTCCCTTCCCCACTCTCTCGCCTACCGACGCTCAGAGTCCCACAGGTGCAGATACTGCCACGTGTAGGACGCCCTCGGCAGGTGCAGGTTTTTTCTTAGGAGTTCCGTCTCCTAGGAGGACTTCCAGCCAAGGATAAGAGCTCCGTGACACATGAAGCCCACGCAGGTACGAATGGATAACGGACAGGTCAGGAAATGTTGAAAGCGTCGGAAGGAGAAGACGGAGCGACGGACCCCCGCCTTTCTTTGCAAAGCCCTGGACACAGCAAATGTGGATTCACTGCCATCCATTAACTCACTCAGTACGGCCGGTCCTCTCTTCTCCTCTACACAGACCCCTCGGATGTCCAGTGGGTGTCTCAATGATCCAAACTTTAGCTTCCGTCGTCAGAATTGTGGTATTCTTTGTCAACATACACGTCTTCAGTATAAGAGCCTTCCGCTTGTAATATTTTGATGATGGTAACTGGGGTGAAACGCTGTTAACGTCGTCTCCTCCGCCGTTCGTATGGAAAGAGTTAAAGGATATGGGCCTTTTTCATTCCCAGGACTTTCTATTGACAGACTTGTTGATGGTCTTGATTTGTGGGGGAAATAGAAAAGGATGTGTTGAGTCTGTAGCATAAAAGATTATTCATATCAAGAAAGATTAAAGTACTTACAACTACCATCACTTAAAGCAAGAAGAGTAAGAGGGGACTTGATACAGACGTACAAAATATTAAATGGTTTTGACGATGTAAACAAAGCATGCTTTTTTTGTACTTCAGAGGTCGACACTACAAGAAACAGTACAGACAAAATATTTAAACAGTATTTCAGAACAAATCTCAGAAAGTTTACATTTAGTAACAGAGTAACAAATTATTGGAACAAATTAACAAACAATATCAAACGTGCACCTAGTATAAATACTTTTTAAGAACCTCATAGATAAACACGAGTTATTGACAAAAACGAAATATGACTTTGATGGATAAAATGACTGAGCTAGTCAACGACCTGACCAACAATGTAAAGGAGTAAATCTGAATTGACATAAAAAGCCAAAAATGGCTTAGTTGTATAAAACAACGCACCTGATCCTGATCCTGAGTAAGAGCCAGAAAAATAATGACGTCAGTGACTATGACGAAATTGCTTCACGTGTCACAGAACTTTTGATTCCAGTTGTGTCCTCTACCATTCAGAAGATTTTGCTAACTACCTTGAAGGACAGTTTATCTTCTGTTGTTACCCAATTGATGAAAGAACGTGAATTGTCAGTAGCGTCTGCAACAGCAAAATCTGTTTCTGCAATACTAACTTGACCAGCAAGACCAGCTCAGCAGACGTGAAACTGTCAAGATCGTAGGCCTCAGTGAAACACCAGACAGAAACACTGAACAGAAAGTGATCAATGTCTTTCAAGCAACAGCGTGTAACATCAGACCTGAGGACATTGAGGCTGTGTACAGAGTGGGACCCGAAAACAAAAATCAAAAAAAACAGCAACACCAGTGACAAAAGCTTCTCTTCAAGTCGGCCTGTCATTGTGAAACTCGAGTCACGAAAAACGAAAGCACTCATCATGTCAAAACGAAAACAACTAAAGACGACGTCAAATAACAAGACCGTATATGTGAACGATGACCTGACCCCTCTAAGGAGCAGAATGCTTCACATCGCGAAACAGAACGCAAACGTGGACAGAGTATGTTTCCAATACCAACAACTTCAAGAACCTTATCGATAATCACAAAATTTTAAAAGACATCTGGTTTGACTTTGATGGTCCAAGATAATTGTAACTGGGTCTACTTAGACTGAGACAAGACCGATAACGACATAGCACAAAGAAGGCCGTGAGGCCTTGTGCTAATCATAAATGAGACGGGGCTTAAAAAGCCGTGAGGCTACGATGATCAACATCAGCCCCTAACCTGAACCTGAACCTGAAGAGTCGCTTCAACACCAGGGTGCAAGATCCGCTGCGTGCTGAAGAACGCACCAGACCAGACATCGGAACCAAAGGTGGTTTTCCTTGATACGCCCGACGACCTGCCTCTGCTGGGGGGTTGACAAGCTGGACATCAGTGCCTTGGGTCTGTAGCACCTGGTCAACTGGTAGCCTGCATGATGGAGACCTGCCCTGTTTACTTGTCCCCTGCCCATTGCACCAGACTGTGTACGCAACACTGAATCTATGATTCTCTTTATGAGTACATGTGAACTGGAAAACAGAACAGTGAAGATTTCACTGATTATATTTCACGATTTGATTGCCTGTCGGTTTTTTTTTTTTTTTTTTTTTTTTTACACTAAGACTGGCAGACAGGATACCGTGCTTATTTATTGAAGTTTTCAATGATTTGGGATATAAAATAATCACAATATTTGTGATTTGTGGTCACAGTCTTCCCATTTAAACCCATAGCACACTCAACTCTGGGTAGGAGCCGGCCGCGGGCCGAAAAACCCTCCTTCGCTGGGATTCGAACCCGCGTCCTCCCAGCAACCCAGCGACGCTAACCACTTCGCCACGGCGGCTGTTATATGTGTGTGTTTGTTTGTGTGTGCGTGTGATTGTGTGTGTGTGTGTGCGCGCGCGCGTGCGCGTTTATTATTTATATATTTATTTATCATCATTGTTAAAAAAAAAAATCATTTTATTATTTCTTTTATTTTATTTCATTTTATTTGTTTGCTTGTGTGTTTCATTTTATTTCGTCTTCTCTCAAGGCCTCACTAAGCATGTTAGGTTTACAGATGTGTCGTAGCGTACATGGATTTGTCATAAACTTGTGATACCTCTTTGGGCAACTGAACTGAACTGACCAGAGGAAAGTATCTTAAAGCTCAATTTATTACCTGTTTTTCTCCTTACATACTGATAAAAACAAAGTCTCTCTCTCTCTCTCTCTCTCTCTCCCTCTCTGTGTGTGTGTGTGTGTGTGTGTGAAACGAATGATTTATCTGATGTGATTATTTAGCTAAATTGGGGAGTTGCCCCTAATGTTTTCTGTACTGGCTGGTTGACTCAAACAGGAGATGTAATAAACATTTAAAAAATAAAAAATAAAAAAAGGTGGCAAATCTCTCTCTCTCTCTCTCTCTCTCTCTCTCTGTATCACACATTTACACACACACACACACACACACACACACACACACACACATGCACATGCAAACACACACACACACACACACACACACACAGACGATCAAGAAAAAGAAAACTCATAATTCAGTATAAACATCAGTTATTCTTCATTCATGAAATTCAAATTCCATAATCTTTCACCATTTTCGCATGCTGTGTACATTCATCAACTGACCAGTCAAAATTCTGTACCACGAGCATAATTCATATAATTCATTTTTTCGTTGATACTAGACTGCTTTCCAATCATCAAGCAGCTAACAAGAAACGTTGACGTTTACCACATAAAACTTAAGATCGAAGAAGCAGAAAAAAAAAACAACAACAAAAAACAAACACCCTATAATATATCAAAGACACGGCCCCAGTGACATCAGCAGACAAGACGCGCGTGGTCTATGACGTCGACGATGTCGTCAGTGGACTTGACGTTTACTTGCCATTACCTCCGTGAGGGTGGGGGGTGTGGGGATGGGGGGTGTGGGAGCCATGGTCAGGGTGGTAGCACTTGGAGTTACAGCCATCCACCTGGAATCATTCAGGAAAACTATCGTTAGTATTGTAACACTACAGGGTGTCGGCGACACCGGGTGTTGTTTGGCGATGTTTCTGTGGTGCATGTTGCGACAGAGGATCTGTCGAAAGTTGTCTGTCTGTGGCGATGGTGGTGGTTCTTCTAGGTTGGTGATGGTATGGGTTTTGTATGCTGCTGCATCATTTTCTGGCGTTTGGTGTTGTTAATGGCACTGGGGGTTGTTTTTGTTAGCGTGGTTGATGACGATAGCAATGGTGACACTGAATTGTGTTAAAGAAAGTTCTGTGTGTGTGTGCGTGAGTGTCTGTTTGTGTGCGTGTGCGCGCACGCACACTCGCGCACGTGTGTGTGTATACAATTAGGCGAAATATCTGTGTGCAGATCAAACTCAGCCGACACTAAACTGCACTCAGCCTCCACCCAGTGACACTAGTTTCAGTTTCAGTTTCACTTTCTCAAGGAGGCGTCACTGCGTTCGGACAAATCCATACACGCTACACCACATCTGTTGAGCAGATGCCTGACCAGCAGCATAACCCAACGCGCTTAGTCAGGCCTTGAGTGCATGCTTACATATTTGTGTACCTATGAAAGTGGATTTCATTTTACGTAATTTCGCCAGAGGACAACACTCTCGTTGCCATGGGTTCTTTTTCAGTGCGCCAAGTGCGTGCTGCACACGGGACCTCGGTTTGTCGTCTCATCCGAAAGACTAGACGCTCAGTTTGATTTTCCAGTCAAACTTAGGAGAAAGGGCGAGAGCGGGATTCGAACCCACACCCTCACGGACTCTCTGTATTGGCAGCTGAGCGTCTTAACCATTCTGCCACCTTCCAGTGACACTAACATAATGTGACATAAATTCTGCAGTGTTGAAGACAAGATTATCACCCATAGCTTCATTGCCATAACCCCCCCCCCCCCCCCCCCCCCCCCCCCCCCCTCCCCCCTCTCCCCCCTCCCCCATTATTTATTTATTTATTTTTTTTACCTTTGTTTTGTGATCGAACAAACAATTTCAATTTTTGTCTGCCTGGTGTTTGTCCTGCATAACTTTGGTATATTTGTCAACGTGCATGCTCACCTCAAAGCAGCATTGTTGACCATGATTACAGTCGCCGTCAGCCTGACAGTCCAGCGTAGCGGCGTCACAGGTGTCCGTGAGAACCGCCTTGTCGGGGCTAAAGCCCTGCTCACACGCCTCTGTCAACAAGGCATTACAACACAATGTAGTACAATCCCCTAGAACTGCCTTGTCGGGGTTAAAGCCCTTCTCACACGCCTGTGCCAACAAGGCATTACAACACAATGTAGTACAATCCTGCGGAACTGTTTTGTCGGGACTTAAGCCCTACCCACACACCTCTGTCAACAAGGCATTATAACAAAGTGTGGAGCCACCCTTCAGAGCCGTCTTCTAGGGGTTAAAGTTCTACTACAAACGTCTCTGTCAAGAATACATCAC
>NC_134891.1:23320815-23358315 GCF_041734735.1 Babylonia areolata
CTTGTTTCAACACCATAATCTTTAACTTATGGACAGAACCATCTGAAGCAATTGCAATAAGATGCGACAGTGAACACTTTTAAGACAGATCAGTGGATGTAATAGGGCTGTGCAGACACAAAATAAAGACCCCTGCCAGAGTCTGCACTTGTGGGTCACGGTTAAGTTTGTGTAATTAAATAAACATTTGTTACTGGAACACTGAAACAACAGGGTTGTTTTCCTTTATAGGAACAAGTGCTATGCAATGGAGAAAGTTACCACCCTTTACTATTTGTTAATCACTGAGGTTAATGTATATCAGTACAACTTAGGGTGTATTCGTGTGCTTCGTTAGGTGCTACTCAACACCACCTGAACAACTCTGCAACAGTGCAGGGTTTCCTCTGGTGCGTGTCCCTCTGGTGACCTAACATTGATCACTTCCTATAAATTGCCAGCAGATGAGCCTGGGTGTGTCTGTGTGAGGGGAACTTTGAAGGAGCAGTTTGCGATTATGCCATCAAACTCCAGGGCATGGATAAACGGGGAACCAGAAAAAAAAAAATCACAAACAAGACTTATAGGTTGTCCAGATACCAAACAAAATTATCTAATAAAAAATTTTTCAAGGTTGGGTAGAGTGGGAGGGAAGATTTTATGGATATACAATGCACACACACACACAAACACAAAGAAATCGAAGGGAACCTATCATGAAATCATTTGCAGGACCACTGGGTAAAAATCATAAACTAGCGCCTGAAGCTAATTCCAACAACAAAACAGACACCACCAATGACACACACCCATGTAGAACCAACAACGACAAAAACACTTTCACAAAAACACACTCTGACAGAACATTGTATGATACAAATCTTTTATTATCCAGAGCATCAAACACCTCAACTTGGCACCCAAGACTTTTCTCCTTTTTTTAATATTATTTTTAGCAAAGTTTGACAACCAAACTGTAGCTAAACGACAGACGATCATTCTCTGCATCGCATGCATCCAAAGCTCTGCACACCAACCAAGCATGCGCTGCATTTAACTGACAGTTACTTGTAGTCTTGCACGCACAAAAGCAATGCACTGGTATCACTTCCATTTTTGAATCTGTCACACACAAAGACAACAACCACCCCCCCCCCCCCAAAAAAAAAAACAACAACAACAAAAAACAAACAAAAAAATCACACAGTACCCAAAGATTAAAAAGCATGCAGAATTTTCGTACACCTCATAAACGAAAACCTGAATAAAGAAAGATAGAAAATATAAAAGACACTTTTGAAATGACCAGCCAGTCATCAAGCTTCGCAAAAAAATTTGCACAACCACATACAAGCACATGAGACCGTTTCTGAATGGGAGGAAAAAACAAACAAAAAAACAAACAAAAAAACAAATCACCAAGTGGTAGACTTGTGACCCGTCTCAGCAGCAGACACTGCCTTGTATCCCCTGACAAACTGAATGTATGCTGTCTTGTCATGTCTCTGTTAACCCTTTGAGCCCTGACCACCGTTTTACCGGTGGGGTGGGGAGGGGTGGCATAATGCCTGGCCACCGGTTGAGCGGTGCGTAAACACTTGTGTCGTGTTTTGCTATTGGTTGACTTATATTGAAGAGCCAACCAGAAAAACCGTAATATTCTGACGCCAGCAAACGCAGTACTAACATTGCGTTGCCCCCTCACCATGAAGCGCGCAGTGTCAACCTGACACGCCTCTTTTGATCAACTGATTCTGCATGCTCAGATTCATTTTCAACATCACTATCTGTAGCAAAATCATCCGATTCAAATTCCACCTCACTATCAGAGTAATCATTGTCATACTCTACTTCCGATAAATCATCAAGCATATCAATTACTTGCTGCGTTGTGTACACTTGTTTTCTCACACGTTTTGTCCCTGATTTCTGCCCTGACGGGCCAGGTTGAGACTCTGCACGCTTCAAGTGTTTACGCACCGCTCAACCGGTGGCCAGGCATTATGTCATTTTTCTCTGCTGCCGGTAAAGCAGTGGTCAGGGCTCAAAGGGTTAAGGACTAAGGAGTGACTCAGCACATTCACCTCACACCAATATGGTGGTCTCCCCACCCCAACCTGCTGGCTTCTGTAGGAGGCAGGTTAACTCAATCAGTACTGATCACTGCTATGACCCATGCTAACAACAAATGTTGTTGTGGTATTGAGAGCCAAATGAGTCAAAGAAAACTGGGGAAAGACATGCTGAACGAGGCCAGCATGGGAACAAGCTGAAGATTAGGGGAGGTGGGAGGGTTACCGTGTTCATAATTCACTGTGCGTCGCCTCCTTCAAAATCAGCTCTCTGCCCCATCCCCTCCCAACGCCCATCCCCATATACACACTCCACAGCCCTCCCAAATGCAAAGGTAAAGAATGCTATGCCAGCATTCCTGAAAAAAAACAACAACACTCACAGCTATGTGTGATTCCTTCAAACACCAACTATGGGTGGGGACAGTTGTGATAGCTGACCTTCAGACAAACACACACACACACACTGCGCAAAAGTTACAACCAAACTCACTCTCCATCCCTCCCTAACTCTACCCCACACCAACACTAACACGCCCACCATCTGGCATTCAGTCATTCTTCATTCCACACATAAAACAAGACGTCATAAATAAGCAGACTCATCACCCACTGCACCCTCTCCAAAACTACCTCACACCCCCACCAGCACAGTCCTCTCTTTCACTCCATTCCCTGTTCACTGCAGTCTACTTCTGCTTCATCCTTTTTCACTGCAACTATCAACACACGACCTGTGAAGTTATTTGACTGGACAGAGCCACACCATCTCGTCTGCATTCACAACAGTCCATGTATGTATTTCCCTTGTCTTATTCATTCAACCAGAATATGTGATAGACTGTTCATGCTTGGGTTTGCCTATAGCACGTTGCCCGCCTGTGCTAAAGGAGTTATGCGGAAGAAACTCAAGGTCAACATGAAACCTTCAAATCGTAAAAATCAAATCATGTTTCTTATCACCCAGCCTACCGCAGAGTGGCCACTTTGAATTATAAAATCACATGAACTCAACATGATGATTATGATCACTCACCATCTTTCTATGAAACTGCAAAGATACTCTCTATTTGAGAAAAAGCTGTGAATAAGTGTTCATTATCATTATTATTAAATAATATCCCTACATAATAATTAGTAATTCAAAATCAGAATGGACAAGATGAAATGAAGAACAAACGATGAAGCTTCTCTCTGTCCGAAGCCTCAGACTATGATCTGTGCATGTGTATGCCTGAACGACGACTGTCTGTCGACTGATGGATGAATCAGATCACATCGACACCACAGATCCTCCACTGAGAAGTGGATAATGTACAACTCCGTTCACGGCCACAAGTGACCCAAAAGTTAAAAGCTGAATCATGTATCAGCAAACAAATGCAACTTACAGACTGATCATTACATTCAAGGTCAGGTGTTCTCATCCGAGTAACACTCGCAAAAAGTTATTATATTTGTACTGATGAAAGTTTAACGTATAGTTGTGATTACCTGCAAAGTATCTGTGTTACATGTAATGTTAAAATGTGAAACAGGCATGACCGCATTCTTTCAACTGAGGTAAAAAAAAAAAAAAAAAAAAAAAAAAAAAAAAGGCAATCAAAAACAATATTACAATCCCAGTCTCCTGCTTCTCCTTAGCGAGAATCCCTCCCAGCAGGTTTGGACGACAGAAGACGACGAAGCACAAAACCATCGCTCATGCCTCATTGTCGTGTATGAACAACATTTCCGACTTGCCCAGCCCCAGTTCTTTTAATGACGGGGGATCCGGGACATCTGCAGTGGGCTGACACTCTAGCACACGACGGGGAAAGTTCGTCACAATCTGGAAATCATCGGGGCACTCCTCGTGGCAAAACACAAAGTAGTACAGGAACTGCACACACAAAATGCAACAGAGCAGTAAGTCTGGTGTCAAACCAGATGATTCTGAGATGGAGTGTGTGTGTGTGTGTGTGTGTGTGTGTGTGTGTGTGTGTGTGTGTGTGTGTGTGTGTGTACATATCTGCTGTTTGTAGTATTGTCTTGGTGAATATTGTATACATATGTGTTGTTTTTTCATGTGCAGAGGCATGTTATTGTGCACTATTTCATGTGAGGTGCTTGCAGCCCACCAGATGGGGAGTTTGCACCATTTTAGTACTACATATTATCATTATAGCACCACAGAAGTACTATAGTATTATTATTATTAATAATATTCACCTTCGCTGGCTATCGCAGGTCGTACACGACCCAGAAGGGTACAAAAACGCAAATATCTCAGCCAATTCTTAATATTTTTCTATGGAATTTCAGAAATGCTTCCTACACCTAAAAGGCCAACTTTTGCCAAAAAATTCATTGACTAGTTAATGAGTAATTAAAGATGGCGTTTTAACTACACACGGACGCTTGTGTGGGTCGTGTATGACCCATGCTTTTTAAAGAGGAAAAAACGTGGTCAACCCTCCAAAGCTCGTGTGGGTCATGCACGACCCATACCTTTTTAATAGTGATTTCAGAAGGTTTAATCTGCAATTAGTGAAGGAAAATAAAGAAGTTTTACTTTCAATAGCCTCACTACCCCACTACTCTCCCACTACCCCCCCCCCTCCCCCAACCCCCCTACCCCGCCACGTCTGTTTCACCTGTCTCCAGCTATAACCCTCTTCCACCCCTTTCTCTAACAGCATGTACCTGTGTGACAGAATATCTTTGATTGTGCGTGTATAGGATGCTATGAGTCATCTCTCTCTCTCTGTGTCTCAGTCTCTCTCTCTATCTCTGTGTGCATAAGTAGGGTTTGTATATATGTGCATGTGGTGTTATGTGTTTGTGTGTGTGATCAGTTGTGTGTGCGTGTGTGTGAGTGTGTGCGTTCCTTTGTTCTTTAGTTTAATGTCTTTTCACTGTAAGTGATATTAGACGAAAAGTGTGTGTGTGTGTATATGTGCGTGCGTGTGAATGCATGAGCATGTGTTTCTTCTGAGTGTATGTGTTTGTGTGAGTCTGTGTGGTCGTGTGCGAGCGCATGTGTGTGTTATCAGTTGTTACGATATGTTTTCCTTTTCTATATTTTGTTATAAGCTTTGGAGGAATGTACAGGTTTTAGTCTCTTTACAAAGTATGGGTCATGCACGACCCACACAAGCTTTGGAGGAATATGCAGCTTTTTGTCTCTTTAAAGGTATGGGTTGTGGATGACCCACATGAGCTTCCGTGTGTAGTCAAAAGCGACAGCCAGCGAAGGTTAAGACTATCAGGAACATAAACATGAAACTGTATGCATTCTCTAAAACTACATATGTTGCTTATAGCTCAGCTGAACATACACATCAAGGCTACTTCAAATTAATCAAACATTCCCAGCAAACCATGACAGTCTGGATTTAACCTCCAGAATCATCATCATCTTCAAACAGATTCACCCCCACCCCACCCATGTCAGACTGGATTTAGTTTTGAGAATTATCATCCTTCTCAAATAGATTCACCCCCCCCCCCCCTACCCCTCCCTTGAAGGGTCTGAATTTACTTTCAAGAATTATCATCACCTTCAAACAGATCCCCCCACCTCTGCCCACCACCTCCACCCCCAAACGTCAAACCTTTCTTTTGTTTTTTCTAATCACTTAACATCTTCACTCCCATCTCACCTTGGAAGACTGGTTTTTGCAGAAGCGTCTTTCCAGTCGCTTGCCATTGGGCGTCTTGAGAACGATGCGGATCGCCTCGGGATCATCCAGCGCAGGTTCCGGCGGGATCTGCTTCACCAGCTCCTCCTTCTGTCTCTCTCGCTCCTGACATTTAATAACAATAATGTATTGTACTCATACGGCGCAAAGTCCCCGTGTAATGGGCTCTAAGCGCCTCACATGAGATGATACATACACAATAGTGTAATACACCACACAAGAACACATAAGGACATAGAAGAGGAAAAACAACATCTATATACACCAGTACAACAACACTATGAATTGGGAGATATGAATATTCGAAGGAAAAAGGCGCAAAATACATTTGTTAAGAAATAGTATTCATCTTTCTCTGTCTATACAGCGTTGTATATCTGTGAGTGTGTTTTGATCTGTGAGGCAGAGAGCAAGCGAGAGACAGAGAGAGAGAGAGAGAGCGAGAGAGAGAGAGAAAGAGAGAGAGATATGGATACAGCGATTTCTAGATTTGGATCAATTATTCCCCCCCCCACCCCCCAGATCCCCTCCCCATACACAGTGATGAACATCTAATAATTACTATAAAAATTACAATAGCCAATTTGTGATACACACACACACACTTACTTGTACTGTTACAGTGTAACAAAGAGAGAGGGAGGGAGGGAGGGAGGGAAGGAGGCAGACAAAAAGACAGTGACACAGAAAGGAAATTTTCTATCTAAAATTACGTTTAAATAACATACTTAACGTGACCCAACTAGTGCAGACTCTGACAGGGGTCTGACATTCCTGTCCTGTGCAAACTACTATCCGCCTATGCGGAGAAAACGAAAGTACTACGGCCGATAACCTCCCGGAAGTACGTAACCTCCCCTTTGTCCCCCTGGCTAGCGCCCTCTTTTTCTGGCAGCCATCACGACTCCTGTTCCTGTGCTCTCCATACGGACAAGTTTTTTTTTTTTATCGTATTTTCTGTCTGTCTGTCGATTCTCTGGCGTTCTTGCCCTGGTTTACTGATCAAGCCTTTTCTGCCCATGATGACCGGGAGTGGGATGGGGCGGGGGGCTCACATGTTCACATCCATTATATAGAAGAATGCTAACACAGAAACACGAAGAGAACAAACAAATGTACGCATGTCAAAACAAAAGGCACACACCATACTCTTGACTCACGGGCAAATAAATATCAATTCCTTGTAATCTGTTCACGGAAACAAAACAAAGCAAACAAGAGAGAGAGAGAGAGGGAGGGAGAACTCAAAATGTTTTCTTTTCTAGGATTAAAATTTTAGGCATAGCCTGTTCTTCCAATCTGTCCTTGAGAGAGACAGAGAGAGAGAGAGAGGAGAGGGGGAGAGAGAGAGAGGGGGAGAGGGAGGGAGACAAAGAAACAGAGAGAGAGAGAGAGAGAGAGAGAGAGAGAGAGAGAGAGAGAGAGAGAGAGAGAGAGAGAGAGAGAGAGAGAGAGACTGACCTCCAGCAACCTCAGCTGTTCTGCTGCCTGGTGCAGTTCCTTCTGTCTCTCTGCCTCCTGCCTGTCCCGTTCCTCCTTCCGCTTCCGCTCCTGTGGCATCGGTGTTTTATTATCATTATCACAGCGCCTTCCGTTCCTGTGGCATTGATGTTTTATTATCATTATCACAGCGCCTTCCGCTCCTGTGGCATCAGTGTTTTATTATCATAGCACCTTCCGTTCCTGTGGCATCGGTGTTTTATGATCATTATCATAGCGTATGATCATTATCACAGCGCCTTCCATTCCTGTGGCATTGGTGTTTTATTATCATTATCACAGCGCCTTCCGCTCCTGTGGCATCGTTGTTTTATTATCATTATCATAGCGCCTTCTGTTCCTATGGCATTGATGTTTTATTATCATTATCACAGCGCCTTCCGCTCCTATGGCATTGGTGTTTTATTATCATTATCACAGCGCCTTCTGTTCCTGTGGCATTGGTGTTTTATTATCATAGCGCCTTCCGTTCCTGTGGCAATGATGTTTTATTATCATTATCACAGCGCCTTCCGCTCCTGTGGCATCAGTGTTTTATCATCATTATCACAGCGCCTTCCATTCCTGTGGCATTGGTGTTTTATTATCATTATCACAGCGCCTTCCGTTCCTGTGGCATTGGTGTTTTATTATCATTATCACAGCGCCTTCCGCTCCTGTGGCATCAGTGTTTTATCATCATTATCACAGCGCCTTCCATTCCTGTGGCATTGGTGTTTTATTATCATTATCACAGAGCCTTCCGTTCCTATGGCATCGGTGTTTTATTATCATTATCATAACCCCTTCCGCTCCTGTGACATCAATGTTTTTATTATCATTATTATAGAGCCTTCCACTCCTGTGGCATCGGTGTTTTATTATCATTAACACAGCGCCTTCCGCTCCTGTGATATTGTTTTATTAACATTATTATAGCCTTCCGCTACTGTGGCACCGTTGTTTTATTATCATCATCATAGCACCTTCTTCTCTTGTGGTATTGTTGTTTTATCAGCTTGTTTTATCAAGTGGCAGATTGCTGAAAGATTTTTTTGACTGTGAACCTCGGATGCCGATAGTGCAGAAAAGCTAGCCAGAGCGAAATCAGCACCAAACTCCCCCAGCCATCTGGCATTAAACTTGCGCTTGACACCCTTTCGCAAGTCCTTCGCCGAGTCTTCATTCTCAGTCTGTTCTGATGGACCAGCTTTTGCCGAGGTGGAAGGCCACACGCGCCAATATTTCAACTGGATTACGTTTCGATGATAACTTGTTCAGAATCTGTGCTAGTACTGCTTTTAGTTGACAAGCAAGTATTCATGCTCTTGCCAGTGCATCAGCGACATTTTCAGCATTTGTTATGGACCGGTGATAGCGTTTTGTGCACTGGGTAAGCGTAGCTGTCTCTGGTATGGGAAGTAACTCTGCTGAACAGGCTTGTCGTCAGCTGGAGCGATCTGCCAGTACTAGTACTTTTTTTTTCAGTGAAAAAGTGTGCGTCATTATGATGGACTAGCAAAAATACTGTGCATCAAAACTGAAATATGTGTCTCATTTACACACATATGTGTATAATAGGGAACACTGCTTTCACTGTTATTGTGTAAACAGGAATTGTAGTTTAATAAACTTGTCTGAGAGAGAGAGAGAGAAAGACGAGAGTGAAAGAGGAGAGTGAGAGAGAGATGGAGAGAAGAGGAGAGGAGAGAGAGAGAGACAGACAGAGAGAGAGAGATGAGAGTGAAAGAGGAGAGTGAGAAAGAGATGGAGAGGAGAGGAAAGGAGAGAGAGAGAGAGAAAGACGAGAGTGAAAGAGGAGAGTGAGAGAGAGATGGAGAGGAGAGGAGAGAGAGAGAGAGAGAGAGAGAGAGAGAGAGAGACGAGAGTGAAAGAGGAGAGTGAGAGATGGAGAGGAGAGGAGAGGAGAGGAGAGAGAGAGAGAGAGAGAGAGAGATGAGAGTGAAAGAGGAGAGTGAGAGATGGAGAGGAGAGGAGAGGAGAGGAGAGGAGAGGAGAGGAGAGAGAGAGAGAGAGAGAGAGAGAGAGAGAGAGAGAGAGGAAGACGAGAGTGAAAGAGGAGAGTGAGAGAGAGATGGAGAGAAGAGGAGAGTGAGAGAGAGAAAGACGAGAGTGAAAGAGGAGAGTGAGAGAGAGATGGAGAGGAGAGGAGAGAGAGAGAGAGAGAGAGAAGGGAAGTGATGAACTGATGTGGGATCATGGTTACCTTTTCCTGGTCGGCCCGTAACGACTCCAGGTAGGCAGCGTCCTGTTCCTGTCTCAGGGTCTGGTTGAACTGCCTCTCTTCTCTGTAAGCAATCTCCCGGCTATCACCACGGTTAACCACTCCGTGCATCGCATCACCCTGCTCTCACTCACTCACACACTCTCTTTCCTTCCCCGTCCCCCCAAAACCATCCCTCGTGTGTGTGCGTAAACTCAGAAATCAATTCATTTGTCGTAAAACCAATCAGAGGAATTATGGAATTACACTAAAACTAAAAACAAAAAAAAGCAGATAAAAGTAATAAATTGTGAGCACAAGCAGGATCCTCCACAAGACCCAGACTGTATGAACTGCGAACATTAAGACACTCACATATATATATATATATCTTGCCAGTTCTGGCTGAAAAAAGCTCAATGGCATGTGTGCAGTGTGTGTGTGTGTGTGTGTGTGTGTGTGTGTGTGAATACATGTGAGTGTGTACTGCATGTTGTACGTGAATACATGTAAATATATGTATGCAAATCTTTCATTGTTAACACCATAAGCTTCCTGTCCGAGAGCTGTGAGCGATGTGCATTATCATAATAACAATTCATTTTTTCATAAACAGTTCTATAAAATCAAGCCGAAGGTAGCTCTAAGCACTTTACAAATCCAGTACTCTAAAATGAATCGAATGAACAAACAAAATGAATTAAATACATTAAAGAACCTTGACCATAAGCGGTCTAGGATGCGCTATCCTTTATACTTATAAACGCACTGTTTACAAGATCCAAGGAGTATTATACACCATCACTGCTTAAAGAATAAAGTGTCCTACCTCTCAGCTCTGGCAGCCACCAGGGAGGCTTCGTTCTCTCTCATCACGCCCTCTATCCTACGCACTAAGTCGGATGGCCCTGTCACATTCATCCAATGAGGATTATAAAATAATGATGATATATGCATATATATATATATATATATATATATAATGCATGTACGTACTTATGTATGTATATGATAACGTACACATACTTGTTCGCACGTCTGTATCATATCTATTCATGTATATTTGTAACTGTACAATGTTGTAATTTAGTTGTGTATTTCCTTCGTGTATACAAATGTGTTTTCATATGAAAGCCATTGTCTGAACTGGATATGAAAGAACTTTCTTTGCAAAAGGGGCGAAAAAGAACAGGGATGGGAGTACCGATACAGCACTGAACCTTGTACTGAGACAAACCAAAATGCCTTCACACACACACACACACACAAAAAGTCATTCACATGCAAGTTATCACTGGGTTTTCAGGATGGAACACGACCTGATGTCTGTTTCAAACCAGTCTTAACAAATCAAGTTAAGCAAACTCATCTCGAACATACACCCACCTCCCCTCTCCCTCCATGTCTATGCACATGTGCACCCACACACTCAGACATTTGCTAAGGCACCAAATACACACACAAAAACAAAAAAGACAATCTCACCACACAATCTTCACTACTCACCTATGGGCCCTTCAATGCGGGCTACAGCGGTCATACGGTTCTCTCTCAACACTATCAAACCTAGGAATGGATACGTGTTCTCCTTGAGCGCCTGGGACACTGGAACCAAGGAACATGCACCTGTCAACCCCTACCAACACTTGTCATCTCGAGTTGTATTGTACTGTACACCTGTCAACCCCTACCAACACTTGTCATCTCGAGTTGTATTGTACTGTACACCTGTCAACCCCTACCAACACTTGTCATCTCGAGTTGTATTGTACTGTACACCTGACCTGTCAACCCCTACCAACACTTGTCATCTCGAGTTGTATTGTACTGTACACCTGTCAACCCCTACCAACACTTGTCACCTCCAGTTGTATTGTACTGTACACCTGTCAACCCCTACCAACACTTGTCATCTCCAGTTGTATTGTACTGTACACCTGTCAACCCCTACCAACACTTGTCATCTCGAGTTGTATTGTACTGTACACCTGTCAACCCCTACCAACACTTGTCATCTCGAGTTGTATTCTACTGTATTACTTTTTGTCGCAACAGATTTCTGTGTGCAAAATTCAGACTGATCCCCCTGGGGGGATCAAAGTGGATTTTTTCAACAGAATTTTGCCAGGGACTGTCCTTTCATTGCCATGGGTTGTTTTACCTGTCCCAAGTGCATGCTCTGCATGGGATCCCGGTTTATCGTTTCATCCAAATGATTAGCACCTGGACCATTACCCATGGCCTATTGGAGGGGGGGGCAGCAAATATCCCATTCCAAGTCCATGTACAGGACTCAAGCCCATGGAAACTCTATTCGTCTATGTACAGGACTCAAGCCCATGGAAACTCTATTCGTCTATGTACAGGACTCAAGCCCATGGAAACTCTATTCGTCTATGTACAGGACTCAAGCCCATGGAAACTCTATTCTTAGTATGGTGCATCATCACTGGGCCAGTATTCCACATACAATGAAGAAAATGTCCGTAGCAAAGCCATTTGTCAGAAGCACACCAATTTTTTATTCCACAAAATACACAGAATTATAAACAAACTGCATCATGCACTAACACAAAACGCACACTTTTTTTTTTTTTTTTTTTTTTAATAGAAAAAGTAAGTTAAACTTTGTTTACACATGTATACACACACAGATCTACAGCAACCATAAGCTTCCATCTGATACACTGAAAGGAAGCACTGATATAAATTTAAAATCTCAAATACACACACAAATCAACAACTATAAATCTACAAACTTCCATCTGAAATATTAATGAGAAGCTCAAACTGTATATATATGTCTCTCTCTCACAAACATAAAGATCAACAGTAGGGGGGTTGTATTATAATCCCTGTTTGGTAACAAAAACATATTTACCATGTCAGACTGATGTAAACTAGGCCTTGTCAAATTGATGCAAACTAGGCCTATTAGTATTAGGCCCAGTTTACATCAGTCTGACATAGTATAGTACATGACCTCAAGTATAAATTCACAAACTTCCACTTGAAATATCAATAAATAAGCTTAAAAAAAATACAAATCTTAAGAGAGCTCAACTCTCCTGTCTCCCCCCTCTCTTTCCCATTCTCTCATACACACTGAACAGCTATAAACTTCTACCTGAAATACAAATAAGCAGCACAGATAATAATGCGATAGTTATCAAGGCAATCAACAAGCATCTACTTACCCCCAAATCTACAATCTACACGTACAGTCTAGCAACACAAACCTCTGTAACCCTCCGGGCTGCCTGTGTTGCAGGCCCAGAACAGCAGGCGGGAGTTGAAAAAGTTTGTCACCTCTGAGTTACAGAGCGTGTTCCGACAGAAACTGTCTGTGTCCTGGTGGTCATCACCATGGAGATAAACCAACAGAAACCTAAGTTCCCGTTTGGCGTCATTCAGTGCCTGTGGACAGACGACAAAAGAAGAAGAAAGTAAATGAGGTTCATAAACTGTTGAATTGTAGCACCAACTGAACAAATTACACAGTAAGAGCAGAGTCTAGCGGGTTGTAGTTTTGCTTATTCTAATGGGTAAGGGTGACAGGTTTTTGTGAATACTGAAACATTTGTGACCTGGGTCCAAACTCAGTCAACCCTATGTCCAAGCAATGATAAGGCATCGAAAAAACGTTTCACTGAAATTGTTTCCAGATTCCTTGACTTGCATAAACCACAAGCAAAGAGAACTTACTTCTACAGTATTTCCGGCTGTGTCCACGCTTGTCAATTTGGGGGAAATACCAGTCGATTTCCGTATATTTTCTGCATTTTTCTGTATCAGTATCGAAGGGAAGGCTGTAAGCTCCCTAGGGTTGAATGGGTTAATTAAATGAAGTGCATGTCATCATACAAAACAAAGTTAAACAAAGTGTTGGGTTTCTTTGTTGTTTTTTGTACCGTTTTTGGGGGGGATTCACCAAAATATCAATACAGAAGTCTGGACAACATGGAAAAACAAGATAAAAGAATACTCTATTATCTCTAAAATAGAGAAACTACTGACACACTTAGTGACAAGAATGTGACACAAGCATATGCCCCTACAGAACAAGACAAAAGTCCCACCATGCCCCCAACATTCCAAACACCACCACCCGCTCACAGAAAATGCACACCCAACACTGTGCAACTGCTAGTGACTGTGAGCCAGCCCTGACCTGACTGTAGGTTCCCTGGTAGAAGACTGGGTGGGTCAATCCGTACTTGGTCTCAAAGCTGCTGATGAACCTCATCACATCCCCCAGAGGGTCTGTAACGTCTGCAACAGGATGACCACAGTGACTGAACTCGCCTTATATTTCATCTACCAGTTTTGAGGGGTTATTTTATATTTATTTGGGGGGGGGGGGGGGGCGGGGCGGGGGGTGGGGTGGGGGGGGGGGTTGTTTTTAAAATAACCATGTCATTCAAGTGAACAGGTTATATTTCTTTTTTTTTTTTTTTTTTTTTGGGGGGGGGGGGATCTTTATTTTTGGTTTGTTAAATTGTTGTTACAGGTATGTTCTTGTTTTCATGGATTAAAGGACCTTTAATGTGTGTATATGATCTGCATGCATATGCACGCAGAAAGCCTTCACGCACTAGCGCTGTATCAATGTCTAAAGAAAAAAAAAAACCAGAAGAAAATACCAGAAATATCCTCTGCTCCAATCACCTCTATTGTGCTTCATTGAATTGTTTATTGCCCACTACCTGACAAGTGTTAAATTCACTTTTCTTTCTATGTTCACTGGTCAAAACAATACTACTTAAACATTAACTGTCACACAGACATGACTTGAACGGTATGCTTTGTTAAGATGTCACTTTCTGCCAGGTAACACAAACAGAACTCACAAAAAACAGGCATACTTACGTCGACGAGGATCCGGCCGTAACAACCGAACTGCAACAGAAAGCAACAACATATCACAAGAACTGCCAGTTTTCTCTCTCTCCCCACCCCCTACCATCCCTTAACCCCTAGGCTGCCTATATGACGAGATAACTCGTCATGGCAAGTATGTATGCTTCGCTGCCACAATGACAAGATAACTCGTCATCGAAATATTCTGACTTTTCCCTGCTTTGCGTTCAGTTCGTTGACAAAAATGCTGGTAGCTTTAGCTTGGGGAATCTTTCTGGATTCTATTCATAGCTAGAAACCCCATCTATGTCATGAGGCAGTCCTTTATTTGAACGTTTTGGTTGGGTTACTGTCCAAGTGTTTGCCTGGCTCCTCTCCTCGCTCGCTCAACAAAATGTCGGACTGACGCCGTGCTCAAGACATGCGATCGTTGTGAACAAAATCAACCAAAATTGCTTTCTTTTACTGATGCTCAGAAAGAATTGAAGTGTAAACTCGAAGAAGACAGTGATGAACATTTATTGGACGATTTGATAGAAAATAAAGGGAGCAATCAAGAGAGTGGCCAAGTTACGACTTTCAGTGAGTGATGCCGGCTGTGCAAACCTTAGCAGACGACAGAAAGTGACTGAACAGGACAGTGTGAGCAATTTCTTGGCACTCAGCCAGCGCGGTCTGATGAGAACTGGATAAAGTGACCGTGTGAGAGAGGTGAAGAGGAGGGGGATGGAGACTGAGGGGGCGTGGCCTCTCATCCACATTATCACTTGGAGAAGTCACAATGCATTGTATATCTATCTCTTTTTAATTTTTTTTAAATTTTTTTTTTTATTGTGGTTGTTCTAGTATGATTTTTGTGTATGCAGATATCCATTTATCCAGAAAATATGATATTTTAGTGCAAATTACCTGACTAATGTTAGTAATGCACAAGTTGAAAATGTGACAAAAAAACAACACTGATTTCAAAACAACAGCATGTCACTAAAAAATATGAAAAAAATGGGGAAAAATCTTATGTTTTGTGTTCTTTATTCATTTACCTTTCAGAAAATATATACTTTTATGGGTCTTTCTCCAATAACAAAGAGCACAGAATTTTTGAAAATGTATACCCATTTTTTATGAAAAACGCTGGCAAATAGATTTCACTTAAATCTTATTTTCCTGGCAGCGAAAGGGTTAATCAAGCAAATGACTTCAGATTAGTTTCTTTAAATTGTTCTTTTGGGGTGGGGTGGGGTGGGGAGGGGTGCAGAGGGGAGGGGGGATGCAGGGGGGGGGAGATGATTGAGAGAAAAACTTGTATTTTGAAAGACTGTCAAATATCAACATTGTGTAGGGGCTACTGAATAACACACAGTAAAATATCAACACTGTATCAATGTATGGCTATGTCATACTTTGTCTACAGAATAATGTCCACATAGCATAACATCTACAATATTATACTGATCCCTGTCAATAAAACAGGAAACATTTGGGTAAATTTCACCATTTATGTTTTTTTGGGGAGGACCAGGGGGAGGGGGTGTAATTAAGGGAACTGAATTTCTGCTGTTCATCAACATTACACAACAAAGATCCTGTCCCTTATCCTGTTTGTCTTCTCTGTGTCTGTTTTCTCTTCTTTTCCTAGCTCCTCAAAAAAGAATCAGAAACTGACTTGGTCATCAAATTTACAGAACCACTTCTCACTGACTTTCTAACGCTCTGCACTGAAAAGGAATGAACAAAACCCACAGTGAGATGAAAGACACTGCCAACATACAAAGCAACCTTTTTAGCAATTTTGATCCTATTCATCACAAACTACCCTCCCTCATCCACATCCAGGCTGGGGAATTGTCCAGGAGAGTTTCCTCTGAAAATCGGCCGGTGATACAGGGGCTGCCTTAGGCCTCTGGTTGGGGTGCAGGGGCAATGCCCTGTTGTTGGGTCCAGGAGCGCAACCCCCCCCTCCCCCTTTGAAAATGAAAATAGTGATTTTTAAGGGGTTTTAGGCCTCTCCTGAAAGCTTAAACAATAACGCAGTTTCTTCTCTGACCCCCCAAAATCTTTTTCCTCTGAAAAAAAATTTCTTTCCCGCTGAAATCATCTGCTCTTCCACTGAAAATAGTGGATCCACTGAGACTTCATCAGCCTGCATATCCCCAGACATAATTTGAAGACCACTAATATAACATTCAAAAATTCTTACATAAATCCTGTTGTTCAAAGAAAATTTCAAAGTCTCATCAGTCAATTAATCAGAGACGGAACAAGTCTGGACAACCACAGCCGGGGACATAAACATTATCATAATAATGTAATGAAGTGAGACCCACAAGAACAAAGTTTGCCTGAAAAACGTAATTAATTGTTACCCCTGTTTTAATTGCTGGAAGTCTGAAGGTAGATGACAACAATATAGCCTTGCTTCACTCACTCTTTTTTGTTTTTTTCTCTGTCAAAATTTTGTTTTTGCCTTTGGAAAAGTTTGTGAAAGCATTCTAACAATCTGCTGACATGATGGGTAATTTTCTTTTGGCTTCCACATGCGAATGAGGGATTGGTACCAAGACACAAAAGACAATTAGCACATAACCACTCTCATCTTGCTGTTTCTCAGCCTGCAAAAATGTAGCAACGTCCCTCCAATACTGAGGAAACTAACAAACAAGATGACGCAGACACCAGCACTCACAGAAAAACCTGAAGATGTCGAAGATGGTGGAATAGAAGAAGCGGAAAGGAAAGAACAACCAGTAGGAGCTCCACTGGATCAGGCCTTGAGGCTGGACCCGTCTGGGGACGGCAAACACCCTGCAACACAAACACCTCCACATGGAGACGCTACCTGCTCATAGTTTCTTATTTCTGAATTCAGGCTGTTATTTGTTATAAGGCAACTTATCAATCAGGGTTCCCAGGTGGTGGGCATGAAGCCAAAAAAGGACCTTTAAAGGACTTTATAAGGACCTCAAATCAGTTTAAAAGGACCTTTGCCGACATGACTTTACAGTACACCCCAATCTATTTGACATGCAGAACAGCAGACACTTACCTCTCATAAACGGAAGAACAGCTAATCCCATTTGACTGTCGTATTTAGTCTTTGCAATTCACGTCACTGTAGGCTAGGCCTAAGCAAAGCAGCAGCAGCAGGCGTGACTCACAGCCACTGTACCACGCTTCGCGTCTGCCACCGAGCAGAAAGCGCACTACTGTTAGGGCCTAGGCCTATAGGCTGTATCCTCCTACAGTAAGTACTGAGTTTCAGACGATCGCGTCGGCATCTTTCAACGCGCTTTGCAACTTGCGGTTTTGGTGTCGAAGGTGTTTCAGTTTCGTTCTCAAGTCTCTTTCTCTTCATAAAACAGGACTTAACAGTACCTTTCAAAAATTAAAAGGACCTCCTGATGAGTTAAAAGGACCAACTTGCTGAATCAAAGCACTTAAAAGGCCTTTTGACCAAAATCCAATTCCTAAGGACTTGAAAGGACCCTACGAACCTTGTCAATTCTTTGTCCACCAATGCCACCACCCTTGGCTGTGGTAGAGTTGAAGGTTAACACCCACCAGCTTTCTTCCTAAAGTTTTATACAGCATTCGTCTTGTCACCATCGGTGACAACATATGTTCCGTCACTGTCACTGGTCCCCAAATCTGGTTTGGTCACAGGGGTGCTGCACTGAGGAATGCATCACCTACATCCTCCATTTCACTGTTTCCTTTTACCCTGCACTGTTCCCTGTAGGACTGTCTTGGACAGCCTGTCAGATAATGTCACTGGCCACACCCTATCATTTTTCTTTTTAAAATTTTGGTCAGTGGGTCTTCATAAGGATCAATGTGCTGGTGTTTCTCCTGACTCTTTCATTTGTCATGTGGTCTTGATTATCCTGAAGCATTGTCGCATTTTATTTCCACAGATTTGATCTTCCTCTATTGTAAGAGTGCAAGACTTGCATTCACACTTCACAAGAAAACAGAGAAAAAAAAGGGTGTGTTTATACATCAGAACATGAATAAATAAAAGGGAATCTAAAATTTCCAAGCATCCAATGCTGTTATGAATCAAGCGCTTAGACATTCAATTTCAAAGTTATTGTCACTGTGGGGTAGGCAAGGAGAAAGAGGGTGGGTGGGTGGAAGGGGTGGGCCAGGAAACATGGGAGCAAAACCTCTTTCTCTCAGTTTCTGTCATAGGAATCCAGTCCACAGACTTTAAAAACAGTCTGACATTCAGCTGAATAACTCGGTAAGCAGCCGCATTTTCCAAGACTTAAGAGCCGTAGTTCTAAAAAGCTAAATATAAATATGACCTATTTTACTTCAAGTCTGAAAGGTCCATTACTGCATAACCGGCAAACAATGAAGCGTGGTCATGGACCAAAGATTCACCTTTGATTGACAGGGTGTGTATTGACCTGTGGTTCCCTCTCCATCTCTCTGTTCCTGGAGTTCTGTTGAGCAAACACCTGTGGAACCCCCTCCCTCTCATTGAACGTATCTTGCACTGCTGCCTGCACAGTTTCAACAACACTGACACTGTACAACTCTATTCAACTTTCTGTAAGATAAAAAAAAAAAAAAAGAAAAAAAAAAGAAGAGACCAAAAAAAAGAGAAAAGAATTCATCTGTCACCCACTCACAAAGAATAAAATTATGACCCACAACAGCACAATACTATGCTGCTGTGCAAGGTGTAAATCAACAAGTCACATTTTGTTCATCTTCCCTAACTCCAAAAACCTATAAACATATTAATCACATCTGAAAATGTCCAATAAAAATAACAAATAAATGAAGTAAACTTGCAACCCAAACTGCACAAGCACACATGTACACACACATACAGGTAAGAGAAAGTGACCTCTCCACTTCCCTTTCCCAGAGTTCCACAAACCTCAATATTCCATGAATGCCGTTCCAAGATACCTCGACATCTGTTCATGTCCTCGATTCCAGTTAGATCCTGTACCAACATCACAAGTAGCCATCAGTATCATTCTGATATCAACCTATGCAGATTCAGAACCCATCCAGTCACTGCATTAAAACATCTTACCCAGGAGATGTGAGAAGAAACTGACACTGGGGGTGGTAGAGGTGTGAGACAGTATCAATCAATCAAACCTTTCATTCCCGACTGCGGCAAATGTCCAGCCACTCATTTGCATACGCTTACTTCATTGCAAATTGTGACTGCCTTGCTGAGTGTTAGAAGCAATATCTCAGCAAGATTTGGCTCGATTTTGATAGCAGTTTTCTTACGTTTTGTTAAGCAAAAAACTGCTGAGCATGTCAACATGTACACTGTACAGACAAAGTGCCTAAAATTTTGTTTGATTTTCGTCACAAAGTCGATATCAGAAACTAGGAAAACATGAAAGAAAACAAAAGCAATGTTGTTATTGATCAACTGAAGTGATTCTGGGTATCCTGGTGATGATTACAAGCTACAAGGCACATCAACAGGAAAGAAGCAGGGTTGTGTTAGAAGTAGATATAGAAAAAACCCAATATTTTATCTTGAAAACTTCATTTTGCGGTTTCCATTTATAATGAAATACCTCCAGATGAAAGCTTTGAGCCAAAATACTGTTTACAGTGAGCTTTTAGGTTGTACTATTGTGTGATACTGATAGTGTTTGTGGGTGTTTGGGTGGGAGGGGTATGTGCATGGGTGTATACATATGTGTTTATGCATGTGTATAAAACAACATGATAGTCGAGAACACAATATAACTGCACTTGGTTGTTGTGAGTGTAACTTATACACTTGCTGATATTCTAGCATCATTTCCACCCATATACTAAACAAACTTGAATTTTCTTCTTTCTTTTTTTTCCACAATATTTTTGTGGCGGTTTTTTTTTTTCTCTCCTAAAACTCTGAGTTATCTTCCCCTGATTTGGACTTATCTCACCGGTTATCCTTATTGGCACTTATCTCATTGGTCATCCTATCAACATGGAAATTATGATAATTATAACCCATATTCTCCACAAATTTCCATTTCAAACATATACTTAAATTACATACTTTTGAGCATAATTCTAATTTTAGTTGTTTTGGGTGTTTTTTTTGGTTGTTGTTGTTTTTAGAGGTTGGAGATTATTTTGCAAATATCACAAATAGTACCAGAAGTGAGAGGGTTAAACAAATACAGTAGTTGAGGAAAATAAGTGCTGGTCAACAAATGTCCCATCTAAATGGTATGTACAATTCTTGTACAATTCTTTAACTCTATGTGTATCCAACCTGTCATTTGTCATCATCTGTCCGACTCTATATAAGTTTCTAGCATGTATTTGTACAGCAATTTTCAGTAATTTGTCAGGCAAGAAAGGAGGTGCAAAAGAATGAATATATATTATACATGTCATTTAAATACAATGCAGACATGAAACACAATTGCAGCTGGTGTGGATCTGTCATGAAACTGAAAGACAACTCTAGGCATGCTGAAATAGGAGAGGACAAACAATGGGACAAAAAATAGACAACAATGAGAGAGGGAAAAGGTATCTGCAGGCAACATGTATGCCGGCCGAGTCAGATGACATGAATCATTTACCCCTTTGTCATTGCCTCTTGACCCTTCAATGACACTTGACCCAAAACACACCAGACAATTCAAATATCTTTTACTATTTTTACAGTGTGTGCACACACATGTACACATAGGAGCAACTGAGAGAGACAGAGAGAGGGAGGGGGAGGGGGAGGGGGGGGGCAAGGGGGGGGGGGAGAGAGAGAGAGAGAGAGAGAGAGAGAGAGAGAGAGAGAGAGAGAGAGAGAGAGAGATGGACCCAACACACAGAGTGTTTAATATCTAAATCAACACACATCAAAATAGTCATTAGTAATGACACATACACAAACTTTCTTGTACTGTTATAGTGTAAACAGTACTCTGTCTCACTCTCAGTCTCTCACTGCCTGTGTTCATAAATCATTACAAATACAGATCTGTTTCAGTTTACGAAATATAAAATTAATCTTTACCAAATTCGTCAGCTTACTTTACTTGGTCTCACAATTTTCAAAATCCTTCAAGTTTGCTGTAATGATCATAAACATCTAAAACAAGCAAAAGTAAAACTAATGTTAGATGATACATATTAATTATTATACAGTTCAGTTCACAGCAATTTAAAATCTTAAAAATGAGACCCGTTATTTTACTTAGTCAAGAAACACTGTGGTAAAATTCCTGAAAAATATATGTTTGATTAAAGAAAATATTTTCATAGACATTGTATGAAAAAACACATTGACAATGTGATTCCAACTATGTGGCAAGTGCTGTCCAAATTATTGCATAACAATGAAGAATATATTGTAATCGAAGAAACTGTCACTTGTCAATGTTTAAAAACATTCATTGGACCTTGCTCGTCAATCTATTTAATTAGTATTTATCGGTATTAAATTATGGATATCATTCCATTGTAATTCATTTCTTTGGCCACTCACGTCAGCGAATACTGACACTAATGATAGCCCTTTGATGCAAGGAGCGTGAACTTGCAGTAACAATCGAGTTCTTCGATGTGCAATATATCAACGACTATTCATATATCGTCAATTCACAGACGATCATATATATCAAAATGTTTACTGTCACAAATTATGTCAGTAAAATGAAACATTAGAGACATTTTTACCTGGAACTGGACCAGTTTCTCCGTTTGCTCGTGAGACAGATCGTCGGCATCAGCCATCTTGATGTGAAATTAACTTCCGTTGCAAAGCGCCACCGCATATTTACTTCCGGTCTTTTTACACGTGTGAGCAGACGACTTGTTCAAGACGTAATGTTTGATTGTTTTCAAGTTTCATGTTTTCTTCCATTCTTTTAGTTTGAAATGTGTGATATTTTATCCGTTTCGAAATAAGGTGGATAGGAAAATTTTTTAGTCTTGCTTTGTCGGAGGTGTGTGTTCGCATGATGATTTAACAATCATTCGTTTCTGATATTGTGATGCACGTTCACATTCACAGATACAGTAAACGTCATCGTTCATTAAATGAATCACGGATACAGTGACAGCGTTATTAGTGTAAAAATACTCCGTCAAACTATATCATGAGCTTGCACTCGTTATAACTGTAAAAAACATATTATTTTTTTCTGGGACTGCTTTGAATATTTTTTTTAAATACTGAATTTGACACAAGAATAACGACCATCAAGATTATTAGCAAATATGAATGTGATGAAAACTGTAATATTCAGTGCACAAAATTTGATTTGTTGTTGTTGTTGTTGTTTACTTTAAACATACCCAGATACAGGTTCACCATATAATGTGATCATGAATAATATATAACAAACATGCAGTCATTAGGGGGTGTGGGGGTGGGGAGGGGGACAAAAAAACCACAACATTATGAATGGAAAAAGCATTCATGTTTGCAAAGGATATACATGTCTGAACATTACACTCACAGGCAAGGTAAGAATTCTTGCTTGACCAGCTGCTTAAGATCAACAAAATTATCAAAATGGTGCAGTTGGACTGGTCTAGTGAAAGTACCCATGCCACATCTCTGCTAGATTTTTTTGTTCTTTGTTGCAGGTGACATCATGTAACATGCTTGCATAGGGTTTATGAATCAATGAGATGTCAGTATCACCTCACTCACCCAACCTCCCTCTGCCACCTTTGTGTGTGGGTCAGTCAGTAGACTTGACACCACCTTGAACGGTTGACTGGTTTAAAAGGTAGCAGGTTTGTGCAATACAGGGATAACTGGTGCCTATAGATATATTGACTGGTAATACACATGAGATTGGATTAATTTGAGCACTAATAAGAGCATTTTGATTTGAATTCCTGCCTTATGATATTGTTACAATGTGTTGTTCTTCCAGGTGACGTCAGGTGAGGTCATGAACCTGTCACAGCCAGTCAGGTGGTTACTGGTGGTGGTGTGTGTGGTGGAACTGCTGGGTGTTGCCATAGCAACTCTCTCCAAGAGTGACAAGGGCAAGAAGAAGAAAAATGATGAGGTATGGCATTTCTTCACTCGGATATATTTATGCGCGGTGGATCATGTTAAACACATAGGTGAAGATAGTACTTGTATATCTACATTGTATATATTGCTTTTCACACACACATACAGACACACACATACATACACACTATTCTCTCTCTCTCTCTCTCTAGAGGGAGAGAGAGAGTTATGATTAGATTTCTCTTTCACATATATGTTTTTAAAAGCTCTTTTATCATTGTTTATTAATGAGTAATACTATTATTTTACCATTCTTTTTGGTTGATGGCATCCTTGTTTACTTATTTTCAGCTACAACTGAGCATACCTTTTTTTTTTTTAGATTTCTGGAAAAATATCTCCTGTTTATTTTCACTTAGATTTATAAACCATCTCAATGAAACTGAAACAGTGAAAGTGAGTGTATATGTAAATAGATGATGATATGTGTGTGTGTGTGTGTGTGTGTGTGTGTGAGGGAGAGAGAGAGAGAGAGTGTGTGTGTGTTTGTGTGTGTGTGTGTGTATAAGAGAGAAAGAGAGTGTGTGTGTGTGTGTTTGTTTGTGTCACTATGTGTGTAGTTTCTATGCACAAGCCTCTGTATACCATCATGACTAATGATACACATGCACTCTGTGTGTGTGTGTGTGTGTGTGTGTGTGTGTGTCTGTAGTCTCAATGCACTAACCCCGGATACCAGCAGAGTCATGACTAACACAGTAGCAGTACACATGCACTGTGTGTGTGTCAGATGGTGTACAGTGTGATGGACCGGGGCCTGGTGGTGGAGGACCTGAAAAAGAAACAAGTGACGGAGGAACATGACAAGTTCTCCCCCTTGGAGCAGGGCGTGAAGAACTTCAATGGACCTGTGCTGGGCTATGTGACCCCTGTGAGAACTGGAGCCAAGACTTTGAATGAAAAATATTGTTTTATCTCTTCCAGTTGTTTGTTTTGTTTTTGCACATATGCATACAGGTTCATACACACACACACACACACACACACACACACACACACACACACTTGCACACTCCGTCACACTCCACACACACCCAAATGTCTAATATCACTTAATGTGGATAGACATTAAATGAAATTGAACACACACACACACACACACACACACTTGTACAATCCCTCACACTCCACACACACCCAAACCCTCTCTCCACCCCCACCCCAAACACACACATTCTCACTCACTCACAAACACAAAGCAGAATGCTCATAGGCACAGCAGATTGATTCAATCACTTTTGATAAAGTTATTATAAAGAATAAAAGATTAGGTAATTTTGTAATTGGTTATCATTTTATGTAGACACACTCTTGTCTCTTGCTGTACCCATGGACCGAAAAAAAAAAAAAAAAAAAAAAGCATATGGACAGACCCATGCACACAGTTATACCAAAATTAGGTACGTACACACATGTGTTCATGTGTATCGGTGCATGATTTCTATTATGTATCCCAGACACACACACACACACACACACACATACACCCCTCCCCCCTTCCCCTCCCCCTATAGTTAGGATTTGTGTGAATGCTCAAACTAGTCAAAGGTTTTCTTTTACAGATAGTTTGATTTTTTTTTTCTCTCTCTCTCTTTTTTTTCCTCTTTCTCAATCTTTTTTATTTTTTTTATTATTATTATTTTTTTACCATGTTGGACCAGTGTGTGTATGCCATGCTGTTAAGTGATTTCCAGCAGTATATGCTTTGTATTTCATGACATCATCACGATTGTGGTCATCGTTGTTGTTATTGTTCTTGCTCTTCGTCTTCATTATGTTGTCGTCAACAACGTCATCAAGTGTGGCTGACAGTCCATGCAGCGCAGGTCACAGCGAGGAAGTATGTGACTGTGTACTTGCAGTGGAACAACCATGGCTATGACGTGGCCAAGATGTTTGGAGCAAAGTTCACCCACATCTCCCCAGTGTGGCTGCAGATAAAGAGAAAGCCTGGCGGAGCCTTTGTCATGGAAGGGGGGCATGACATTGACAAAGGTGAGACTTTGCCCTGCAAGCCTTCACCAGGTAGGTCTTTGACTGGTGAGCCACTACCGTAAAAGCCTAAGGTGAGCCATTGCTCTATAAGTCTTGGTCAGGTATGTCATTGCTAAATAATCCTTAGTCAGGTGAGTCATTGCCATATTATAAGCCGTAGGTGAACCTCTGCCATGTATGCTTTAGGTGAGCCACTGCCGAAAAAGAACCACTTCCATATGAGATTTAATCAAGCTACTGCCATATAAGCATTAGGTGAACCACTGCCATAGAAGTGTTTGTCAGGTGAACCAACGCCTAACAAGACTTTGTCAGGTGAAACACTGCCATATAAGTTTTTGTCAGAAAAGCCAGTGCCATGTAATCTTACATCTTGTTCAGTCCACATAAATTTTAAAAATTTAAATCAAGTTTAAAATATTTTTTGCATATAAGCTATTGCCATGCAAGCCTTTGTGACATAAGACTTTTTTTTTTTTTTTTGCTGCCCCATCATCTGCACCATTTCAGTGGCATTGCCGGTACTTCCATGCCACTCATTCCAAGTCCCCCATACACAGCCACACCAGGGTTTGTCTGTCACAGTCCCAGTGCCAGCAGTCCACAGGGAAACATCAATTTTAGGTCACCAGGAGGCCACACACCAGAGGAGACCTTGCACTGCTGCTGAATCACTTTGGTGGTGTTTGGTAGTGCCTGTTCTAATTTAACGTACTTAGCACACCACCTACTAAGCCCCATACTAACAACAATAATGGCTTAGTGGCAGAGCCAGATTGAGTGAGCGTCTCCCCCAGAGTGGAGACTACCACCATGTCCCTCCAACGGCAGTCCCCCATGAATCCACTGACACTGAGGAAATTGACAAGATTCACCCCTAAGCAAGGAAGTGGAGGAGTAATCGAAACAGGTCACCGTGAGAGCAGGGCATGAAAGCCACATGATTTGGGGCTTTTTTTTATATTGATGATGAAGAAGGAGTAAGGATAACGATGATGATAATTATGATGACGATGCTGCTATGGAGGTCCATTTACTGATTTAGGTTTGGGACTACGTGACAAGGCTGTACTCTGCGCTTCTTGAAATAATGATATCCTGACGTCAACCAGGCCCGAGAGATACAAACACTTGCAGTGTTGGTCAGGAAATTAGAGCAGCACACCCAAAAAAGTGGATGATACTCGACTGTGTGGTCCCAGTCTTCCCATTAACCCCATAGCGCACTCAACTCTGGGTAGGAGCCGGCTGCGAGCCAAAAGACGCACCTCCGCTGGGATTCAAAACTGCGTCCTCCCAGCCGTCAGTCCACGACCATAACCACTTCACCACGGCGACTGGTGAGAACTAACCAAGCACTAACAGGATGAACATAGTACAAGGGGAGGCTATACTTCATCATACTGAGTATATTCTGGCGTCATTTATCGCATGATTGGAAGGAAAAAGAAACAACAGCAACCCAACATCCACTTGCAGTCTGTCAACCGAAAGACCAAGTTTTCATGTGTCTATCTATCCATCTCTTGATTCACAGTTTTCTTTCAGTCTGTGCACTCATGCTAGTTCAGATTGCAACTTCTAAAAACCTACTGAGTTGTTAGCCACCAGTAAAATTCTCAGATTTTGAGACAGACAGATTACAATTCCAGTTGTTGTACAGGCACCCAGAGTACAGAAGCAACTGGTATTGTGTTTTTTGTCAGTTCTACAGAAGGAAAAAAAAAAACTTATTTAAAGTTTTGTTTTATTAGCTTTTGATTTGAAACAGTTCTAGTAATGTATTGAGATTGTTTTTTCATGATCATATGAGAATCTGATGCATGTTTTCTTTGTGTTAATGTATTGAGATTGGTTTTTATGATCATATGAGAATATTATGCATGTTTTCTTTGTGTTTTTTTTCAGGTTGGGTCAAAGACGTTTCAAAAGGAGGAAAAGTCAATGTTGGTAAGGAAATAATCAGCTGTTGAAGGTCACTTGACTGCAGTGTTTTCTTCTTCTTCATTCGAGGGGTGCAACTCCCATGTTCAGTCGTGTACACAAGTGGACTTTTACAGGTATGACAGTTTTTATCCCCCCCGTGTCGGCAGCTATACTCTGTGTTCGGGAGGGTACATGTTTCCATAACCCACTGAACGCTGACATGGATTGCAGGATCTTTAACATGCATATTTGACCTTCTGTTTGCTTATATACGCAAAGGGGGTTCAGACATGAGCAGGTCTGCACTTCAGTCCAAGGACTTCACATGCTGGCCTTTAAGTGGTCATGACATGCAGATGCCTTATATCATGTATACCAGCAATTACACACACATGCACTAGCTATCAGGGCTAGAATTGGATTATAGTGGAGAGTGTCTTGCCCAAGATACATTCCCACTCTCTGAGCCAAGAGGGTTTTAGGACAGCCTTCCATTTGATATTGGACACTCCCACTTCCACAGCCTCTGTCAGATCTTCTCTGAAGACCCGTCTGTTTTGAGCAGTACTGATATCTTTGTCCACCACACAATTCAAAACTGTGTCCTTTCCATGCTCTGTGTGTGTGTGTGTGTGTGTGTGTGTGTGTGTGTGTGTGTGAGCATGCAAGTTGGACAATTTGTGTCATGATGTCTGACTGAAGTTTGTGTAAATTACCTTATTATTTCATGATTTTTAGTCAATGAAATTTTGTACACATGAATCACTTTGAGCTCAATTTGAGAAAATAAGTGTCCATTATTATCATTAATAATAATAATGATAATATTGATTTTATTATGTTTATTATTTTTATTTTTTATTATCATCTATTATTCATTGTTGAGTGTGGTTTATTTATTTATTTATTTTTTTATTTTAGTTTTATTTATTTATTTATTTATGTAAGCTTATCTATTATTTATTCACCTTTTTTTTTTTCTCAAGGCCTGACTAAGCACGTTGGGTTACGCTGCTGGTCAGGCATCTGCTTGGCAGATGTGGTGTAGCGTATATGGATTTGTCCGAACGCAGTGACGCCTCCTTGAGCTGCTGAAACTGAAACTGAGTGTGGGTTTTTTTGTTGTTGTTTTTTTCAGTGCCTCGTGTGCTGTTTGACGGATGGAACTTTGGTGACTTCCAGGCTGTGTTTAACAGTGAGGATGTCATGGAGGACTGCATTGATGTGCTTGTGGGCTTTATCAAGGTGTGCTCATCATAGTATTCTTTTTTTAATTTATTTTTTAGCATATTGCCGTCAAAAGAGGGCGCTAGCTAGCGGGACAAAAGGGAGGTTACCTACTTCCGGGAGGTTATCGGCCGTAGTTGCTGTCTTTTTCTCCGCATAGGCGGATAGTAGTTTGCACAGGACAGGAATGTCAGACCCCTGCCGGAGTCTGCACTAGTTGGGTCATGGTAAGTATGTTATTTAAATGCAATTTTAGATAGAAAATTTCCTTTTAGATAATTTTTTATGCTCCTTAGAAGCAGATTTAATGATGACGATATGGATGCTTAACGCTCGCCTATCCTCAGTCAGAGACCAAGCTCTAAGCGCTTTACAAACAAGGAGTCATTTGCACATTTGCCGTGCCTACCTGGGTAGAGCCGACTGGTGGCTGCCAATGGGTGCCAATCTTTCGTTTCCTGTGTCATTCAGTCAGGTTCTAGTCACGCACACACGCACACGCACACTTACACACTCACTCACACAGACATGTAACATTTCACGTGTATGATCGTTTTTTGTTTTTTTTACCCCTGTCATGTAGGCAGCCATACACCGTTTTCGGCCGTGTGTGTGTGTTGATTAAGTTCTTGTTTCCATAAACCAGAAAGGGACTTTCACAAACTTTTTCAATCTTTTTTCTTTCTTTTTTTTCTTTTTCTTTTTTTCTGGTATAAGTATATGGGTATGCTATTGTCACCGCACCTGGCTTCATGTGATGTGGGGGAGGGAGTGGAATAGATTTACTGTCCCATCATCAGCACCATTTCATTGACATCACTCCCATGTTGCTCATTGTAAGTCCCCCATATGCAGCCACAGCCGAGTTCGTCTGTCGTAGTCCCAGCTTCGTCAGTCCGCATGAAACCTTCAATGTTAGGTTGCCAGGTGGCCACATACCAGAGGAGACCCTGCACTGCTGCTAGTGTTCAGTTGTGCCTGTTCTGAATTAACATGCTAAGAACATCACCTACTAAGTCCTCTAGAATGGTTTGTTAATTCTTTCCCTGGCCGGGAAGTATGATTTAAGTGGAATCTATTTGCAAGGGTTTTTTTCCAAAAAAAAAACCCAGTGTATATTTTCAAAAAATTCTGTGTGCTTTGTTATTGGAGAGAGACCCATAAAAGTATATATTTTCTGAAAGGTAAATGAATAAAAAATACAAAACATATGATGTTTTCCAATTTTATTTATTTTCAATGACGTGCAGTTGTTTTGAAATCAGTGTTTTGCTTTTTGTCATATTTTCAAGTTGTTCATTGCAAACATTAGTCAGGTAATTTGCACAATGATATGATATTTTCTAGACAAATGGATAATGCTTGTACACACAAATTATACTGGAACAACCACAATAAAAAGAGACATATACACAACCATTGTGACCACTCCTAGTGATAACATATAGATGTGAAGCCACGCCCCCTCGGTCTCCACCCCCTCCTCTTCCACCCCTCTCACACAGTCTCTTTATCCAGTTCTCATCAGACCGTGTTGGCTGAGTGCCAAGAATATCTCTCACTGCTGATGATTCATTCACGTTTCTGTTGTCTGCTCTGTACACTGGCATCACTCACTGATAGTCGTATCTTGACCAGTCTCTTCATTGCTCCCTGTATTTTCTATCAACCGATAAAAGTTCATCACTGTCTTCTCCTTTGAATTTACACTTCTGTTCTTTTTGAGCATCAGCCAAAGAAAGCAATTTTTGCTGTTTTAGTGCACCACGATCGCATATCTTGAGCAGGATGTCCGACATTTTGCTAGGCGAGCAAGGAGCCAGGCAAAACACTGCGGCAAAAACCCAACCAAATTGTTCAAATAAAGGGTTGCCTCATGGGTTACTCTCTGTTTCAGGAGAAGAAGTTTCCTGGAGCGGTGATAGAGATCTGGTCACAGCTGGGGGGCAATCTGAAAAGGTGTGTGTACACATTCTGCTTTGTGGACAGTATGTCACTTGTATTGATTATTCCCTTTTTTGACTCACTTGTGTAAACAAAGTGAGTCTATGTTTTAACCCAGTGTTCGGTTGTCTGTGTGTGTGCATTGACATTTTCTTTGCAAATACTTTGTCAGTTGACACCAAATTAGGCATAAAAATAGAAAAAATTCAGTTCTTTCCAGTCATTTTGTTTAAAACAATATTGCACCTCTGGGATGGGCAAAAAAACCCACAAAAAAACAACAACAAAAAATGAAGCCTAATTATATGCAAACTGCATTTACTGTTATATTTTTTGTATTCTCTAAACTTGGCACTTTGATCTGATATTCTGACACAACAACAAGAGCAGTCATTATTATCATTTTTTGTTCAAACAGGAACTTCTTTTGCTAAGCATGGAAGTTTTATTTATTTTGCAAACGTTTTGGTGCAGATAGTAAAAAAGGGAAATTACTCTGTAATTAATGCTAGGGGACATAATTTGCTTTAAACTGATCTTTCTCATCTTAAACATTACATTTTGAAATTAAACTCAATACATAAAAAGCTTGGATTTTTTTTTAAGTGTATCACAAGTGAGTCTTGAAGGCCTTGCCTCTCTTGTTTTTGTATTTTTTCCTGCGTGCAGTTTTTTTATTTGTTTTTCCTATCGAAAATGTGTTCTGGTAGAGGAAATAAGTGCGGCTTATAAGCCGGTGCAGCTTATGTATGTATAAAGTTAATTTTTTTCCAAAATTTAGTGGGTGCGGCTTATGTACCAGTGCGCTCAATAGACCGAACTTTACGGTAATTTGGTGTTGGTGCATGTGTGTGTGTTTGAGAAAGAGAGGGAGGAGGAAAGAGAAAGTGTTTCACCTTCAGTGCCTGAGTTGAAGAGAACCAGCACACCTTTCTCCACCATCTTGTCACTGGCTTCAGCCTCACTTTTCGCTTGATGAACATGAACGCAAGGTGGAGGTCGTTGCTGGTTCGTCGCTTGCGCTGTCGTCTGCTAGGTCGATCGCCTTCAATTTGAAGGCTGCATCATAGGCATTTCGTCATGTTTTTGACATGATGAGGGTGTTCGTTTGAGCAGAGTAGAACTGAATGCTGATCTGAAGGCTTTAATGTGTGCGGATTTGATTTATAAAACGTGAACAGTTTGCACACTAACCTGAGGCTCATCCAAAAATTCATGAACAGAAATCATGTTTTTGGTGAGTTGAACTTGAAGGTAAGCGTAGAACAGATGAGAACGTGACACTCCTGGGATCGTTAAAATCGTCAAATAAGCCGCTTCATTTTATTAGTTGCAGAGGTTGAAGCTGGGAGAAAAAGTCGCGAAAAAGTTGCGGCTTACAGACCGAGCTTTACGGTACTTTATCTTGAATCAAGGCCACCGGCCGGATAAGGCATGTGTGTGACTGTGGTATGCTTTCTGTGTTGTTGCAGCGACATTGCTCACTTCATTGGTCACCTGAGTGACGCCATGCATAAAGCCAAGAAGTCCATCACTTTGGTCATACCGCCCGCAGTGCAGGCAAAGTAAGGCTCTTTTCGTTGATACTTCATTGTGATGATGATGATGATAATGATGACAATGGTGATGATGATGATGGTGATAGTGATGGATGGACCCGACTGACTATGACTCGGGCTGTCTGGTGGTTCCCAAGGGATGTTTGTGGCTGAGGATTTATTGATATTGATGGTGATGATGATGATAATGGTGATGATGATGATGATAGTGATGGATGAAATAACTGACTGTGACCTGGGCTGTCTAGTGGTACACCAGGGACCTTTGTGGCTGAGAACTCCATGATGATCGTGATGATGATGGTGATAATGGTGACGGTGATGATGGTGATAATGGTGACAATGATGATGGTAATAATGGTGATGGTGATGATGGTGACGATGATGATGGTGATAATGGTGACAATGATGATGGTGACGATGATGATAATGGTGACAATGATGATGGTGACGATGATGATAATGGTGACAATGGTGATGGTGATAATGGAGACGATGATGATGGTGATTATGGTGACAATGATGATGGTGATGATGATGATGGTGACGATGATTTTGATGGTGATAATGGAGACGATGATAATGGTGACAATGGTGATGGTGATAATGGAGACGATGATGATAGTGATGGTGATAATGGTGACGATGATGATGGTGATGATGATATTGACGGATGAAGTGACTCACTGTGACCTGGGCAGTCCAGTGGTTTCCCAGGGATATTTGTGGGTGGATAATGATGATGGTGACGATGACGATGACAGTGTTAATGTTGATGATGATGATGGAATGGACTGACTGACTGAGATCTGGGCTTTTCAATAGACCTCCAGGCTGTGGCTGAGGACTTGTTGATGATAATGATGATGATAATGGTGACGATGATGTTGATGATAATGATGATGATAATAACAATAATGATAATGACAATGATAATGGATGAAGTCATTGACTATGACCAGGGCTGTCCAGTGGTTCCCCAGGGATGTTTGTGGCTGAGGCCTTGTTGATGATAATGATGATGATAATGGTGACAATGATGTTGATGATAATGATGATGATAACAATAATGATAATGACAATGATGGTGGATGAAGTCACTTTACTGTGACCCTGGCTGTCCAGTGGTTCCCCAGGGATGTTTGTGGCTGAGGACTTGTTGATGATAATGATGATGGTGATGATAATGATGGTGATGATGATGATAATGATAATGATGATGGATGAAGTCACTTTACTGTGACCCTGGCTGTCCAGTGGTTCCCCAGGGATGTTTGTGGCTGAGGACTTGATGATGATAATGATGATGGTGATTATAATGATGGTGATGATGATGTTAATGATAATGATGATGGATGAAGTCACTTTACTGTGACCCTGGCTGTCCAGTGGTTCCCCAGGGATGTTTGTGGCTGACGACTTCAGGAGTCTGGTGGACAAAGTGGATTTTTTCAGTCTCATGACCTATGACTACTCTTCTGGGGGCAGGTATGCAGTGTGTGTGTGTGTGTGTGTGTGTGCTGGAGGGGAGAGAGTGTGTGTGTCTGTTTGTGTGTGTATGTGTGAGAGAAAAAGAGAGAGAGAGTGTGTGTGTCTGTATGTGTGTGTGTGTGAGAGAGAGAGAGAGTGTGTGTGTCTGTTTGTGTGTGTATGTGTGTGTGAGAGAGAGTGCGTGTGTCTGTTTGTGCGTGTGTGTGTGTGTGTGTGTGAGAGTGAGTGTGTATGTGTGTGCATGTGGTCATTCTGTGTGTTTGTGTGCATGTGTAAGAGAGAGAGAGAGAGAGAAGCTGCATGAACTAACTGACCCAAGACACTCCCTGACTGCGGCAGGCTGGGCCCCAGTGGCCCCCTGTATGTATGTGTATGTGTGTGTGTGTGTGTGCATGTGTAAGAGAGAGAGAGAGAGAAGCTGCATGAGCTAACTGACCCAAGACACACCCTGACTCTGGCAGGCCGGGCCCCAACAGCCCCCTGTATGTATGTGTGTGTGTGTGTGTGTGTGTGTGTGTGTGTGTAAGAGAGAGAGAGAGAGAAGCTGCATGAGCTAACTGACCCAAGACGCACCCTGACTGTGGCAGGCCGGGCCCCAACAGCCCCCTGTATGTGTGTGTGTGTGTGTGTGTGCATGTGTAAGAGAGAGAGAGAGAAGCTGCATGAGTTAACTGACCCAAGACACTCCCTGACTGCGGCAGGCCGGGCCCCAATGGCCCCCTGTATGTATGTGCATGTGTGTGTGTGTAAGAGAGAGAGAGAGAGAAGCTGCATGAGTTAACTGACCCAAGACACTCCCTGATTGTGGCAGGCCGGGCCCCAATGGCCCCCTGTATGTATGTGTGTGTGTGCATGTGTAAGAGAGAGAGAGAGAGAGAAGCTGCATGAGCTAACTGACCCAAAACACTCCATGACTGCGGCAGGCCGGGCCCCTATAGCCCCCTGTATGTATGTGTGTGTGTGTGTGTGTGCATGTGTAAGAGAGAGAGAGAGAAGCTGCATGAGTTAACTGACCCAAGACACTCCCTGACTGCGGCAGGCCGGGCCCCAATGGCCCCCTGTATGTATGTGTGTGTGTGCATGTGTAAGAGAGAGAGAGAGAAGCTGCATGAGTTAACTGACCCAAGACACACCCCTGACTGCGGCAGGCCGGGCCCCAATGGCCCCCTGTATGTATGTGTGTGTGTGCATGTGTAAGAGAGAGAGAGAGAGAAGCTGCATGAGCTAACTTACCCAAAACACTCCCTGACTGCGGCAGGCCGGGCCCCTATAGCCCCCTGTATGTATGTGTGTGTGTGTGTGTGTGCATGTGTAAGAGAGAGAGAGAGAAGCTGCATGAGTTAACTGACCCAAGACAGTCCCTGATTGCGGCAGGCCGGGCCCCAATGGCCCCCTGTATGTATGTGTGTGTGTGCATGTGTAAGAGAGAGAGAGAAGCTGCATGAGCTAACTTACCCAAAACACTCCCTGACTGCGGCAGGCCGGGCCCCTATAGCCCCCTGTATGTATGTGTGTGTGTGTGCATGTGTAAGAGAGAGAGAGAGAGAGAGAGAGAGAGAAGCTGCACGAGCTAACTGACCCAAGACACACCCTGACTGTGGCAGGCCGGGCCCCAATGGCCCCCTGTATGTATGTGTGTGTGTGTGTGTGTGTGTGTGCATGTGTAAGAGAGAGAGAGAGAGAGAGAAGCTGCATGAGCTAACTGACCCAAAACACTCCCTGACTGCGGCAGGCCGGGCCCCAATGGCCCCCTGTATGTATGTGTGTGTGTGCGTGTGTGTAAGAGAGAGAGAGAGAGAAGCTGCATGAGTTAACTGACCCAAAACACTCCCTGACTGCGGCAGGCTGGGCCCCTATAGCCCCCTGTATGTATGTGTGTGTGTGTGTGTGTGCATGTGTAAGAGAGAGAGAGAGAGAAGCTGCATGAGTTAACTGACCCAAGACACACCCTGACTGTGGCAGGCCGGTCCCCAACAGCCCCATGTATGTATGTGTGTGTGTGTGTGTGTGCATGTGTAAGAGAGAGAGAGAGAAGCTGCATGAGTTAACTGACCCAAGACACTCCCTGACTGTGGCAGGCCGGGCCCCTATAGCCCCCTGTATGTATGTGTGTGTGTGTGCATGTGTAAGAGAGAGAGAGAGAGAGAGAAGCTGCACGAGCTAACTGACCCAAGACACACCCTGACTGTGGCAGGCCGGGCCCCAATGGCCCCCTGCCCTGGGTAAGGCAGTGTGTGGAGGCCCTGACACCCACAGCCGACAAGCAGCATCGGGCCAAGATCCTGCTGGGCCTCAACTTCTATGGCACGCACTACATCGTGGGCACCAAGGTCGAACCCATCCTGGGTACCCAGTGAGTGTGAGGGGTGGTGGTGGGGTGTGGCAGCGCTTTGTGTGTGTGTGTGTGGTGTGTGTGTGTGCGTGTGCATGCGCGTGTGTGCTTGCATGTGTTTGTGAGGGTACAGTGCTTTGGTATGTGTGTGTAAGTGTGTAGGCATGTTAGTATGTCCAAACAGAATTCTGTTAGAAAATAAGAAATATCTTAATGCTTATGCAGTTTTGTTTTTAGTGCAGTTGAAATTTAATGTCAGTGTGTGTGTGTGTGTGTGTCTGTGTGTGAGTGTGCACGCATGTGTGTGTGTGTGTGTGTGTGTGTGCACGCATGTGTGTGTGTTCTGTGAAATTGATTTTGTTATCTATGCCTTATTTACTTCATAGCTTGTATAACCTGATTCATCTCCGAAGTGAGTTTTTTTGTTCATGTGAACACACTGGATGTTTTCCATTGTCAGATAGCGGTTGATGTGTTTTTTAAGGCATGTTTATAGTCAACTGGATGATGTAAGGCGCTTTGAGCAGCATTGGTGCTGGATATTGCGCCGTAGAAAAACTATGTATTATTATTATTATTATTGACTCACTTGTGTAAACAAAATGAGTCTATGTTTTAACCCGGTGTTCGGTTGTCTGTGTGTGTGTGTGTGTGTGTGTGTGTCTGTGGTAAACTTTAACATTTTCTCTGCAAATACTTTGTCAGTTGACACCAAATTTGGCATAAAAATAGGAAAAATTCAGTTCTTTCCAGTCATCTTGTTTAAAACAATATTGCACCTCTGGTATGGGCACAAAAAAATAAAGAATGAAGCCTAATTATATGCAAACTGCATTTACTGTTATATTTATATTTTTTGTATTCTTTAAACTTGGCACTTTGATCTGATATTCTGACCCAACAGCTAGAGCAGTCATTATTATCATTTTTTGTTCAAACAGGAACTTCTTTTGCTAAGCATGGAAGTTTTATTTATTTTGCAAACGTTTTGGTGCAGATAGTAAAAAGGGGAAATTACTCTGTAATTAATGCTAGGGGAGTTAATTTGCTTTAAACTGATCTTTCTCATCTTAAACATTACATTTTGAAATTATACTCAATACATAAAAAGCTTGGATTTTTTTTTTTAGTATCATAAGTGAGTCTTGAAGGCCTTGCCTCTCTTGTTATTATTAGTAAGTGGTCATGCACCTGACCAGTAAACGAGTGCCAGTGGGTTCGAGTCTCAGGGAGCCAGCCAGTGGAGCTACTAGTCGCTGTGGATTTTTTTGTTGTTGTTTGTTTGTTTTTGTTTTTGGAAGGAGTGGAGAACAGATCTTTTCTGTGCAGAACAAACACTGTTATTTCTGATTTATTTTACTGGTCATGTTTAGGAGGAAGGTGGCAGAATGGTTAAGACGCTCAGCTGCCAATATATTTGTATTTGTTTTGTATTTGTATTTGTATTTCTTTTTATCACAACAGATTTCTGTGTGAAATTCGGGCTGCTCTCCCCAGGGAGAGCGCGTCGCTACACTACAGCACCACCCATTTTTTTGTATTTTTTTCCTGCGTACAGTTTTGTTTGTTTTTTCCTATCGAAGTGGATTTTTCTACAGAATTTTGCCAGGAACAACCCTTTTGTTGCCGTGGGTTCTTTTACGTGCGCTAAGTGCATGCTGCACACGGGACCTCGGTTTATCGTCTCATCCGAATGACTAGTGTCCAGACCAC
>NC_134891.1:23360815-23378315 GCF_041734735.1 Babylonia areolata
TGGGTCACCACCTGGTCTACTACCCCACTCTCCTGTCCATCTACCAACGGCTGAACCTGGCTGCAAAGCTTGGAACGGGCATCTCCATCTGGGAGATAGGACAGGGCATGGACTTCTTCTATGACTTGTTCTGAGTCATGGACTTCTTCTGTGACTTGTTCTGAGTCATGGACTTCTTCCATGACTTTTTCTGAGTCATGGACTTCTTCTATGACTTGTTCTGAGGCATGGGCTTCTTCTATGACTTGTTCTGAGTCATGGACTTCTATGATGCTCCGAGTCATGGACTTCTTCTATGACTTGTTCTGAGTCGTAGACCTCTATGACTTGTTCCGAGTTGTGGACTTCTTCTATGACTTGTTCTGAGTCATAGAATACCTCTATGATTTGTTCTGAGTCATGAACTTCTTGTATGACTTGTTCCGAGTCGTAGACTTCTTCTATGACTTGTTCTGAGTCATGGAATTCTATGACTTGTTCTGAGTCATAGACTTCTTCTATGACTTGTTCTGAGTCCTCCCACAGGGACATAGGACAGGGCATGGACTTCTATGACTTGTTCTGAGTCATGGACTTCTTCTATGACTTGTTCTTAGTCATGGACTTCTTCTATGACTTGTTCTGAGTACTCCGGCTTTTCTGTTAGTGATTTTTTTTCCCTTAGTTTCTTTTTTTCTTTGTTGACTCAAAATGAAAGAACAACGAGGCAAAGAGAGTAAAGGATTACGCAACATTAAAGAGTGGTAACTCTCTCCATTCAGAAGGTACACAACTTCAGGTCAGTGCTGCTTATGTTACTGATTAGGCTGGCACACAGGTTCCGATGTACCTTTTGTTTACCCGTGTGCCAGCTGAATCTGGGAGCGTAAGCAGCATTGACTTGAAGTGGTGTTCCTTGTGAATGGAGAGAGTTACCACTCTGTATAAAGTTTACTGTTGTTTGATCTGTTTGTTGACTGTTTTCTATTCCATGATGCGGTTTTAGCCTTATTTTTTGCCGTTATTTTCTTGTTATATATTTTTTTTTAATGATTTTTATTGTTATTGTTTCCATGACTTGAGACTGAGTCATCCTGCCTTTCTGTTTTACATTTGTTTGTCTGTTTTTGTTTGTTTTGTGGGTTTTTTTATGACATGGATTTTGCATTTTTAGTTTACTGTTACTGTGATGTGGTTTTTGCTTTGGTTTATTTTCTGGTTATATATTTGTTTATGATTTTCATTTTCATTTCTGTGGCTTCTTTGATTTCATTGTTGCGTTTCTTTATTTTTTGTGATTTTGTTAACTGTTTTTATGACTTGTTTTGAAACCTTGGATTATTTTCTGGTTGTATTTTTATGATTTTGTTTGGTATTTTTAAATTGTTAGTTTGTTTTTATTGTGTGTTTTATGATTTTTTTGTGATTTTTTTTTATTCCTTCCATGACTTGTTTAAAGCCTTTAAGTTTTATTTTTTGGTTATATTTTTAAAAAAAAATTGTTCGCTAGCTTTCATTCTTGGGTTTGTTTTGATATCATTTTTATGATTTTTTTTTTACTGTTTCTGTGATTTGTTTAAAGCCCTTTAAGATTTATATTCTGGTTATATATTTTTTTTCTGTTTGCTATTTTATGACTTGTTTTCAGCCTTTGGGTTTTTTTGTTATTTTTTGGGGTGGGGTTATTTTCACGATTTTGATTACTGTTACTAATGCTTGTTTAAAGGCTTCCAAGTTTAATCATTTTCTAGTTAGATTTCATTTCTGTGACTTGTTGAAAGCTTTTTATGTTTTAATTTCTGGTTATATTCTATGAATTTCTTAACTATTTTTATGACTTGTTTTAAGCCTTGCTGTATTATTTTTTATGATTTGGATTAGTATTTGTCTCCTTAGTATATTTTGTGGGTTTTTTTTGTTTTTTTAATGATTTTATTTACTATTTCTAAGACATGTTTCATTTCTTGGTATGTTTTGGTTATGTTTTATGATTTTGTTTTGACTGTTGTATGCATACACTTTATTTTCATTATCTTAATCATTTTCCCTTTGTTTCTTTCATTTATTTGAAATGTTCCAGTTGGAGATGTATTCTTATTTGACTAAAATCTGTCTTTTGATTTTCTGAAAATCTGTTAGGATTTGCTTAAAGTCGATCTTGTCATGGATTTGATATCTGTTACATGCATACATGATTTTTTTCATTGTTTTATTTAATTTTTCTTTTTCTTTTATTATTCTTGTGATTTACTTCAGGGTTTTTGTTTTTTTTATCTGCCATGATGTCTTCAATATCTGTCATACAATTTACTTAAAATTCATGTTATGAATTATTCAAAACCAGTTGAATGTATACATATTGTTTTTATAACTAAGATTTTTGTGTATGCATTTTTCCATGATTAAAATCTGTTTCATGATTAACCCAAAATTGATTAACTTGGTCTGATTTACTTAAATCTATTGTATGCAAAGAAGATAGATTTCAGTACTGTATGGACAGTTTGGCTTGTGTTATATATGTCCTCTGATGTTACATGAATGGTCATACCTTCTGGTGTAAAGTGTGTACAGTTCTTATCATTTCTCAAAAAGTCTGTGTACAGTCCTCCTATATTATGTCTGAGAAAGTTTGGTTCTGTTGGTGTGATGATGCAACTTGATTGTTGGCATAGAATATGCATAGTCATGGTTGCCAGTGGGTAGTATGTGTTTATCCTGGTTATTTATTGATGTCAACCCCTTTAAAACTCTTGTTATGAATACTTTGGACCTTTGTTTTTTTTCAGGAACAGTTTTAATTTTAGTGGAGCTCTTAAACCCTTTATCACACTGCGATACACACAGCGTTTACCTACACAACATATTCACAACCTCACATTCTTTCCTGTTCAAGCAAATGAACTGGCTGATTGTGTCACCTTAGTTAGACTGGTAGCCGCACTCACTTCCTCCACCCGCACAGTCCTTCTTCTTCTTCTGCGTTCACTTGTATGCACACGAGTGGGCTTTTATGTGTATGACCGTTTTTACCCCGCCATGTAGGCAGCCATACTCCGTTTTCGGGGGTGTGCATGCTGGGTATGTTCTTGTTTCCATAACCCACCGAACGCTGACATAGATTACAGGATCTTTAATGTGCGTATTTGATCTTATGCTTGCATATACACACGAAGGGGGTTCAGGCACTAGCAGGTCTGCACATATGTTGACCTGGGAGATCGTAAAAATCTCCACCCTTCACCCACCAGGCGCCGTCACCGTGATTTGAACCCGGGACCCTCAGATTGACAGTCCAACACTTTAACCACTCGGCTATTGCGCCCGTCCGGCACACAGTCCAACATGTCTGTCACAGAACTACCAAACACGGGACTTCTAACTCGAAAGCAAGCAGATGACCAGACAGAGAAATCAGGAGTTTGCATCCCTGTGACTGCTGGTATTGTGTTTATGGCTCTGGTGTTGTGTGTATGGTTCTGGCTTTCTGTTAATGTTCTGTGTTTGGTTCTGGTTGTCTGCCAATGTTCTGTGTAGTCCTGATATCTGCTAGTGTTTTGCTTATGGTCCTGATAGTCTGCTGATGGTATGTGTTCGCTTGTGAATGCCTGTATGTTTGTGACACTCACAACTGCTTGCTGACAATACATCAGTCCATAATGAACTACACTACTTGTCCTTCAGTACACTGGGTTGTGTTGATTAAAACAATGCTGTTGTTTATTTATCGTGTCCTGTATTATCTGTCAGTGTTGCTTGGTTTGTGGTGATGGTCCCTAGGAATGGTGTCATGCCAGTTGTTGGACAGTGCAGGTAGTAATATGTGTGTGTATGTGTTTGTGTGTCCGTGTGTGTGTGTGTGAGAGAGAGAGATAGACTTCTTTTGTTTTCTGAGGTTATGTCATGTAGCAAGCCCTTTATGTTTGTATTTCAGCTTTGCACTTTACAGAAGGCTGTGTCAGTGTCCCTTAGTTTATGTGTTTTTTTTCTTTTCTGTTGTTTTTGATAGGTTTGCAGCGTATTGCTATTGGCTGAGATTTCAGCGACACTGTTTGGCCTGTGTGTGTGTGTATGTGTGTTGGTGTACTTCCGGGCAGGATTTATCTATTTATTTAATTTTTTTTGTTCAGGAGCACATTTTCTGACTATAAATGTGACCCAAGTAATTAACAAGTATGTTTGATTCTTTTCATTGTGAGTTACAACTTACTGTTTCTGTGTGTGTGTGTTATTTTTACAGTGGGAATCATTCCCGCTTTTTTCTTTGGTGTAGATTATCGTTGTTTAAAAAGTTCAGGTGAATACTGTTCATGGTTGATTATGATTGGCATGTGTCACACATGTTGGTATTGGCTTGTTTGTTGTGTTGATGCGTTTTTTTGTTTCACATTCAGATTTTTTTTATGTTTCATGCAACACTGTACATTGTCTTGTGCTGAACAGCACAACATATTAGTGCCTTTTCAGCACTAGTTATCAGTGTGTGGAGGAGTTTGCTTTATCAAGAAACAAGGTCTTGCTTACTGTTACTTGAACCACTTTGACTTCTGCAGTTTTGAAATTAGGAACTTCCAGTGTCAGCTAAATGGACAGAAACTCTCTTAAAAACTTTGAACTTCCGTTCTCAGGTGAATTTTTTTTTCCCCCCAGCAGATGAGGAGGTGTAATCAGCACACCTTGTCACCCACTTGAAACTGAAGCTGTGACAAAAAAGGAAGCGTATGAAACTAGTTTGTTGTCTGTCACTTTGAACTACAGTAAAGAGTGAGTATTTCTGCCCAGTGTTCACCGAGTTTGTCACAACAATGTGATACTTGCAGAGAGCCACGCTGTTATACCACTACCATCAGCATCAAAAGGGTTAAGATAGAATTGGTTATACTCCAGGTGAATATATGTGTTTGTAAAAAAATTAATTAAAAAAAAAAAGAGAGAGAGAAATAGTTGAAGGCGAATGGCAGAGAACTGCTGGAGAACTGATGTGCACTTTTACTTGTAACTTGTGAAATGGAGATGGTAAGAAGGAAGGTTATATAAGATTTTACTCCAGATTTCTTAAATGGAAAACTTATTACAGATTGCTTGAATGGAAAAGAAAATAATGTCAACTGTCGATGTTATAAAGTCATTCAAATCATATGCATGGCAGATTTTTTTTTTTTCTCAAGTGTATGAACAATGTCTTACAGATGTGATGATTTGAAATGTCTGGATTTATGATGATGAAGAGAATTACATCATCAACAAACCAGATGTTTGTTTGGTTTGTGAGACTATTTAATTTTTGTTCACATTGCATTTTAAAACAGTAACAGATGATTGTGCTCAGGGATTTTTTTTCTCTATTATTTTCTCAATATGAAATACTTTAGAGCCTATGTTACACATGTTAACACACACACACACACACTCTCTCTCTCTCTCTCTCCCCACTGTTTCCCCTCGCCACACACACCAACATTTACACAACAAACTGAAACCTTAGAAAATCACAAGTATGCATTTAATGAGAAAAAAGGCCATTTAGAATGGGCTATAAAAAACAACAACAACGAATCACACAGCCAGAGGTTGCAACTATTTCTAATGAAACATTATAAGCATCTGTTTGAATTAAATAACGGAAAACAATATTGCACATCAACATGGGGTATGTCAACAGTATTTTGCATTCAGATGATAACATGGAAAGGAAGGAGAAAGACACACTCAGCTATTCCTTTTCATACGAAAAAAAAAAAAAGAACAAAAACTAAACAACCACCCCAAAACATTCTCACTTGTGTACTGCATCAGTGTGCACACGTACCATTTTCATTGTCTTCATTGCCCACCATTTCTGATCGTCTCCCTTTACTGAACCATTGTGATTCCATTCATAGAAATGAGGCCTTGATTAAAAAATGAAACAAACTGATTTTTGACTTTTGTTCACAAACGCAGCCATTTGATTTTAGGTGAACATTGGAAAAAAAAAGAAAGAAAAGGAAAAAAAAAAAAAGAAGAAAGAAACAGAAAACAAACTTGCCTTCACAAATACTTTTTCTTCACAAATATAGCCCACAGAGAGAGAACATGAGCATTTGATCATGTTTCCTGACTTTGCCATACACAGAGAAAGAAAACAGTGCTCAGTCTAAGCTGGCCGAAAAAAACAACAAATAGATTGAGTAGAGAAGATAGTGAGGGTTTCTGGAACAGACTCTGAGGGTATACTGTTTGTTCTATTCAGTTCATAATACTTCCTTAAATATCTACTGTTTTCCCCCCTGGTTGTTAGTGTTTCCTTGTAGGTAGGATTTAAAAAAAAAAATTGCACCAACAATAATACTGGTCCATTTCGTCAAGGGACACATAACTTACGTCCATATACCACTGCTAGTTGAAAACCATTTGATGGTTTCTCTGGTTATTCTCTCTCTCTCTCTCTCTCTCTCTCTGTGGCACACATAAGATGTGCTGAACATACACAATCATATCATCTCTGGAAGCCAAAACAATATTCTGCAAACCCTAACATGATTGTCTCCACTGTTGACAATAAAAATACAGACCAAGGAAAATAAACTGCTTTTTAGTTCAAATGACAAGTGATGGATATCTGCCCTGGTGATACTGTTCTATGATGAGAATTATAATCATGAACACACCACATTTCGAAGATGATGCTGATGGTTACTACTTCATCATTTGGTATCAAGAGCTTGTCAAGACTTATTAAAAAAAGAAAAGAAAAAAAAGAAAGAAAATACGTGATACACATACTTCACATGATGCTTTCATTTTTGGACAAAGCATGATACATGTATGTGGAAAATAATCTGTCATGTTTTGTCGGGTCTCACAATTGATTAAGTACTGCCAATTACATTAAACTTAATCTTGAACTAATGTCAATGTCAACACATAAATTTGATCTGTTTTGTTTTCCATCGATAGATGAATGGTGAAAATTAAACTTGGTTCTGGTAAATATTTCCTTTGCAAATAAACAAAAAAATGAACACCTTGCCCACATTCTGTCAAGAGATACACTTGCAGCAAAGGCCACGATAAGACTGGCACACTACTAATTTAGAAACAAAACCCATCACATTTTTTTTTTTTTAATCTTGACTTTCTACCTGTCAAGAGAAACACAACTGATTGAAGCAAGAACATGACAAAGATTCTGATTAAGCCATTCTATCTTCATTTTTCGTTAGTAGCACCATAATCTGATTGACCTTACAAGTATATGATAGTCATGTCTGAGAGACCATCAAAACAGTAGCAAGCAACTGTTTTCACAACTACCTGGGCTTGAATCTGAATATAGTGGAGTTTCTTGCCAAAGATGCAATCCTCACTAAACACAAATTCTCTACCAAGCCCCTATAGCTGGGATTATTTGCAAACCATTGTGACAGTTAGTGCAAACACACCAAAACAAAATAAATATTTAAACAGACACATGTCAAACTGGGAGTCATGAAGTCATGACTTATAAGGACAGCTTTTGCTGTCAGTTCAAACCATTGAACTGTACTCAAAATCAGGTGGTCTGTCTTTGGCTTATCATCATCATCATCACACACACACACACACAGACACACACACACACAATTTGATTCAAAATGAAGTAAATAAATATGAACACCCTGGGTTGCCTCATTGAAAAATAATATTTGATATGATTCAAGATGTTATAAATACAATTGCTCAAAACTGTTTACCTTATCCCACTACTAACAGTGATAGAAGCAGAGTGTAGTACACCGATGTCTTAGACACTAACAGCTTTGACAGTACACTGATGTCTTAGACACTAACAGCTTTGACATTTTCCTGTCCATTTCTGAGATCTGCTGGAACTTTGTAAAAAATAAAAAAAAAAAAAAATTTACAAAAAAATTGCATTTACTGTCAGTCATAATTATTTAGACAATTAAAAAAAAAAATTAGTTTTGTTTCTAAGCAAATTTCTCTGACACAAGTTATCTAAACTACAGTGAAGAATGACAAGACTTGCATGTTGACACTCACTGTGGTGCCTTTCCGCTGAACACTGCTGCATTTTCTTCCAGACTTAAACTTAGATAACCTTGATTAAAGCAAGGTGTACCATGGCACCTAAAGGTAAAAAAAACAACAAAAAACAAAAACTGAGGTTGTAACCCTAATTAACTCACTCAGTACGGCCAGTCCTCTCTTCTCCTCTACACAGACCCCTCGGATGTCCAGTGGGTGTCTGAATGACCCAACCTTTAGCTTCCATCGTCAGAATTGTGGTATTCTTTGTCAACATTCACCTCTTCAGTATAAGAGCCTTCCTCTTGCAATATTTTGATGATGGTAATTGGGCTGAAACGCTGTTAACGTCGTCTCTTTCGCCGTTCGTATGGAGAGAGTTAAAGCAAGAAGTACCAAGGCACCAAAATGTTTAAAAAAATTTAAAAAAAAAAGATTTAAAAACCAAAAATGTCTTAGGTTGTAACCTTAATAAAAGCAAGAAGTACCATGGCACCTAAAGGTATGTAAAAAAAAACACGTATATATTGGTATCTGCAGTGCTGTGACCTTCTCAAGGGTTACGGGACTTCCCCTGAAGTCCAGCTGTTTGTTTAATGCTGTCCCTCTGTACACGGACATGGACTCTGATCCCTTTCTGTTCCCCTCTCATCCAACCCTCTCCAAGTCTGGCAAGCAACAAACTGTACAAGTTGACAGGCAATAAAAAAGAAAAGAAAAAAGGACCTTGTCAGACTGCTGAATACACTTGCAGACCTTTCTTCACAAACATAAGGCAACAGAAGTTTATCAACGCTCTCTCTCTCACACACACACTTCCCCTAGACGCTTGCCACAGCAGTATGAAAACAGCTTACATTCTTACAGTACACATTCCACGTAGAAGCACACCTTTCTAACCATAGTCTCACCCTGATCAGATACAGACAAAAAACAACAACAAAAAAACAAAACAAAAAAAAGATCCTCCTTGCATGTTTCCCATCCACCCTTACCCATCTATTTTACCACAGTACACACACACACACACACACACACACAGAGTCTACAAAGCAGGAGAAACAAAATATCTGCTCTACCCACCCAACCCCCAACCCTTCTCTGCCTTTGCCTGTATCTGTGTGCCTCAATGTTTTATGAAGGATGCAGCACCACAATACACCTGTGCTCACATGTCAAGAGCAGTTGTTGTTTTTTCACACCCGTGTTAAGTGGCAACGTGGATCCAAGCATGTGTGATTGTAAATGCAGCAATGTGTACCTGCATATGCACAGCACACATGGAGCACTGCTCACATACATGTGTGCTACATGTGTACATATAATGTACATGTAGCGCAAGCACATCAGTAAAATACAGCATACAAATGGATATAAAACACACAAACACACACATACACACGCAAACATATACTCAAACACACACACACACACACACACTACCAGTTATTTGAAACAGCACAGCAAAATGCACCAGCAAACCCTTCATATTGTTTCAAATCACAAATTCTCTTGGACTGACAGACTTCTCCTTCAAAGTAATATACATATTCCCCCCATATACATATATATGTGTGTAACACAGGATTTTCACAGAAGACTCAATCTCCTAACCAAAAAAGATTTTCATTCAAACAAAAACTAAAAACCTGGCTCTCCAATCATCACATTTACAAAAGGAATGGAATTTGCAATGAGATACAGGATATCAAGAAAAATAGAAACTTACATGCAGTTGGTGAAGTTTTAAAAATATTTTTGATTTTAGAAAATTCCGAAAAAAAACAACAACAAAAAAGCATATTGCTGTTCTTTCTTGAAGTTGAAGTAGAAACTGGATGAAATTTAAGCCACTATTCTGTGTGTGTATTTTTAATTCCAAAGCATCTACATCTGATAAAAATGTATTTCATCAGCTACGATCGGCAGTTTATATTTTTGATGCAGTTTGTCTAAAGGTGTCAGACTAGGTTTTTGTTGGGTCCCCTCACAATATCATTACGGACTACACTGGAATGAGTTAATACTCATTAGCCAAACGGCATGGTGCTTCTGAACATGAAAGTGACATGACCACCCCCTCCTTAAAGCTTATCAGCATCCCATGAATGAATTCAACTCTTGTAAACACAGTGTATTCTAAATTCATTCATAATCACTCTGAGTAGTATATTCTAAATTCATTCATAATCACTCAGTTTCAGTTTTAGTTTCTCAGTGTGTGTATGTGTGCACATGTGTGCCTGTTTAAATGAGTATAAAAGTTAGTGTGGGAAAGCGCTTGAGCGGTGTGTGTGTGTGTGTGTGTGTGTGTGTGTGTGTGTGTGTGTGTGTTGCGTGCATATGAGAGTTAGTGTGTGGAAGTGCACTTGCAGTGTGAGTGAGTGTGAGTGAGTGTGTGTGTGTGTGTGTGTGTGTGTGTGTCTGTGTGTGTGTGTGTGTGTGCTGAAAAGAATAAATCCATACACTTCTAAATCGCCTTGTAGTGAATAAACAATAAACCAGTGAGGAGAAGAAAATACATGAAATTATGTAAATAAAAGAACTTCATGCTGAGAAAACTTACATACCGACAATGAACATGAACATGGCGTGCCTATATCATATACAGCTGAATATGGCTAATGAGGTAAGTCTACACTTATGATCTGAACATAGCATGTTCAGTTACGCTCATGTGTATGTAACCACACTGACTGTTTTGACCATCAAAAAAAAAAGAAAAAAGAAAAAAAAAAGTAAATGCAAACCGAATAGCACCTGGCTTGACATGAGTTTTGGCTCAGCTGAGGTCAGTCTCATAGCTCACGAAAAAATAAACAAAACTACCAAATGGACAATCCTGTCATACTCATTAATTAGTAGTTTTATTATACAAACAGCAAAACTGAAATTAAGTTTGTGCTGCTTTTCTGCGAAACATTTGTTCACTCTGGTGCTTGTCAAGAAAATCTTTCCCACCTGCAGAGCATGTAAATAAAACTATTGTCTTATACTGTTATGTCTAAATTCTGAATGGAGTAATCTGACTACAGTTGTTCAGAAGTTCAATAAATTATCAAGACATTGCAGATGAATTAACTGATTTATGCTAATTCAAGCACATGACAGATTCCTGGTGATATATATTTCTTAAACAAATTTTAGTTGTTGTCAAATTTCTTTTTTTTACTCTTTATCATCTGTCCAATAAAAGGTCAGTTTATGTTCTTTTTCCCATTTTGTGTGTGTGTGTGTGTGTGTGTGTGTGTGTGTGTGTGTGTGTGTGTGTGTGTGTGACATACATGTGTACAAACATGTTTACATGTCTGTGTGCTTACATTACAAAAAAAAATTCCAAACAGATCATACAGATCTGGCCCAATGGAAATATGGTTCAGGAATGCATAAGCTGATTTTGCTTGCCATCAGAATAAGTCAGAAATACCAGGGATGAAGAACTTTTTGGTACACATTTCAGCTTTCAAAGTTACTGTTCAATATTATTAGAATAGATGGACTGTACCCAATCATGAAGAATTTAAAAAAAAAAAGTTAATCATATCATTTAGTGATAACTGACTTCAATTGAAAAATAATTCAAAAACACAACTGAAACGGTACTGAAAAGCGTAACAAACATATCTTGTGTGAATATACATTATGACTATGTTTTTTTTTTTCTGCTACTATAACCCTATGTGTTAGGAAAGGAAATGTTTGGCAGTGATATTGTACATACTCCAAAATGTTGGGTTTTTTTTTTGTTTTTTGGTGTGTTTTTTTTAAACATTTGCTTGATTTCAATATGGACAAAAAAAAAATCACACATAAATTGATAAATACATTACGAAAATTTTATTATTTTTTTTCTACATTCTATGTTTTGTCTTCCTGCACTTATTGTGATGCGGAAATCTTTGGTTGTGAATACTGCACATACTCCAAAAATCACCTGTCTATCAATCTATGATTGCATAAAATCATAGACATATACAACTTATAAGTCATGTGGGTTTGTTTTAAACCACGCCAAATCAATACTGCTCTCAACAATATGGACTGATTCTAGCTAAAGCCTACCATATTCAGTCTTGTGTGTGAACACGTTGGTTCTCTCTTATTTATTTCTTCAAATTTTCGCCATACGAAGAGTCATTCCAGAATCTCTAATGAAAATTCTTTACAATATTCTTCCCCATGAAAACAAATCCAGCAGTCCAATGACATTTTGATTTCCTCAGTGCATATACCTTGCTTCAGCAGACGTTGCATATCTTGACATCTTGACATCTTGTTTCACATGCTTTGTAACAAAAAAAAACAAACAAAAAAAAGCAATAAAGAAATAAAATAAAAATAAAAGGTAATCATGCAGTTTAGAATACTAAACTCAGGGGCCGTTAAAATGAAAAAGTAGAAGGTGTTTTAGACTGACTTCGATGCGCTGAGTCGAATGCAACCCTCAGCTAAGCTCTAAGACCACTTCTTTTGCCACGAAACTGGATCAAATGCACGGTAAGTAGTACTCCTTCCCGACCTGCACGCCATTTTGACGTAAACACCACGTCACCAGCAATCAAAATGGCTCGCCGATAGTTGCTCGGGAAGTGACCGACTGAGTTTACTATTTATTATGTCTGTGTTTCATTGACAAGGAGTGGCCGAAGAGCTTAGCTGAGGGTTGCATTCGACTCAGCGCATCAAGGTCAGTCTAAAACAACCTCTATTTTTTCATTTGAACGGCCCCCTGAGTTTAGTATTCTAAACTGCAGGATTACCAAAATAAAATAAATCAATAAAACAAAAAAGGCAAGTGGGCAACTGACAATGACAACCAATAATCAATTCACATGACTGTGGGCCCTCAACAATGAACGAAGGAAGAGAACCTCACAAAGTGGCTTCCACGTCTTGCGTGATCGGGGAAGGGGATTTTCTCCCTTGCCCTGACGTCACGGGCGGTGATTTGACGTCACTGGTTGTGACGTTGTTTGTTCTGGTCACCGAGGAAGTCAATGGGGCAAGGGTAATGACTTCAATTTCTCTGGCGTCAGGATCTTCTGCCCACCTTCTTTCAAACTCTGCAAAATCACGAATGGGAACACCCGATGAATGCATGGGGGGAAAAAAACAACAAAATGTGCTGTGCAATATGTTGCTTTAAACAAATGGACATTAATTTGAGCTTGAAACAAAAATACATTCATAGACTAATCAAGAAATGCGCTCCCATCACCCCTGTGACGATAATCTGCAAAAGTTCCTGCAACATTTCATGTCGCAATATCCTTTTTTTTTTCTTTTTTTTCTATTCTGTTTTCAGTTAAGAAAAAAAAACAAACCAAAAAACATCTGTATAACAATGTTGTCTTCTTTGTTTTAATAGAACTAATTAATCTTCAGCCCCTTGCTGTTTATATTGTTTTCTGTTCTTGACTGCTGCATGACGAGTATGCCGTGATCGTCAGTGGAGGGTTGTCACCTCTGGGGTTAACCTTGAGCTTACGCTTCAGGGTATACCAGTCATCATTCTTTTTTTTTCGACTTCTTCCACTGGACATTGCATCATCTTTGTTCACCAAACTCAATCAAAACACTTTAAAGTACACTGATGAAAAGTGTGGAGTGATGGTCTAGAGGTAACGCGTCCGCCTAGGAAGCCAGAGAATCTAAGCGCACTGGTTAAAATCCCATAGTCGCCAGTATTTTCTCCCCCTGCACTAGACCTCAAGTGGTAGTCAGAACGCTACAGTCACAAAATTCGGAAGAAACGATATACATATATATACAAATAAACTGAGATAAATGAATAAACAAACAACCAAAATAAACAAATAAATCAATCAATAGATAAACAAACAAACAGATAGATAAACCAACCAACCAACCAAACAGATAGATAAACCAAACAGACAGATCTAAACCAACCAACCAACCAAACAGATCGACCAACCAAACAAACAAACAAATAGATCGATAAACCAACCAACCAACCAAACAAATAGATCGATAAACCAACCAAACAAACAAACAGATCGATAAACCAACCAAACAAACAAACAGATAGATAAACCAACCAACCAACCAACCAAACAGATCGATGAACCAACCAACCAACCAAACAGATCGATAAACCAACCAAACAAACAAACAAATAGATCGATAAACCAACCAACCAACCAACCAAATAGATCGATGAACCAACCACCCAACCAAACAGATCGATAAACCAACCAACCAACCAAACAGATCGATAAACCAACCAAACAAACAAACAAACAGATCGATAAACCAACCAACCAACCAACCAACCAAACAGATCGATAAACCAACCAACCAACCAAATAGATCGATGAACCAACCACCCAACCAAACAGATCGATAAACCAACCAACCAACCAAACAGATCGATAAACCAACCAAACAAACAAACAAACAGACAGATAAACCAACCAACCAACCAACCAACCAAACAGATCGATGAACCAACCAACCAACCAACCAAACAGATCGATGAACCAACCAACCAACCAACCAAACAGATCGATAAACCAACCAACCAACCAAACAGACAGATAAACCAACCAAACAAACAAACAGATAGATAAACCAACCAACCAACCAACCAAACAGATCGATAAACCAACCAACCAACCAACCAAGCAAACAGATCGATCAAACCAAACAAACTGACCAGCGATCTCCCAGTCCTCCCACGCGTCCTCCTCCTCGTCCAGCTCGCTGCCCCCGTCCACCCCCCAGCTCCACTCGCTACCCCCCTCCCAGTCCCCCCATCCCCACCCCCAGGCCAGCTCCAGCTGCTGCTGCTGCTTCAATGCCTCGATCGTGTCCTGGCACCGTCTAAACTGGCTGACCAGGGCCGTGTCCATGGCCCGGAGGTACGTCTGTAACACGCGGAGAGGAGAGACATATGTACATGTACGTCCCTGACGGACAATGTTGATGACAGACTGGTATGGGTATTTTTATACACACACACACACACGCACACGCACACGCACACACACACACACACTATGTTATATATTATGCTAAAATTTTTTTTTTAATACTATGCTATACACCCAGCGCACGTAAAAGAACCCACGGCAACAAAAGGGTTGCTCCTGGCAAAATTCTGTAGAAAAATCCACTTCGATAGGATAAAACAAATAAAACTGTACACAGGAAAAAGTAAAAAAAAAAAAAAAAAAAAAAAAAAGGGTGGTGCTGTTGTGCAGTGACGCGCTCTCCCTGCGGAGAGAAGGCCTAATTTCACACAGAGAAATCTGTTGTGATATAAAGAAATGAAATTCAAATACAAATATATAAATATAATTATATATATATATATAACGTGTGTGTGTGTGTGTGTGTGTGTGTGTGTGCATACCGAGAGACAGAGAGAGAGAGAGATACACATACACAGATACAGATACAGATACGGATACGGATAATGTACTCATAAAGCTATAGCCCCTATGAAGGGGTAGACAACATCTGTTCCGTCGCATTTGTTTAAACAGACAATAAGAAAAAAAAATCACATAGCATGTTGATACCAAAACATATTATGAAGTTGCAATTTCTTTGAATTTAAATGCTTTATGCAGGCAGATGGACGAATTCCACCCATCATTTTGCCGTTTTAAAGACAAGCAGGCAGACAGACAGACAGAGAAACAGAGAGAGAGACAGACAGACGGACAGAGACAGAAACAGTGAGAGAAACAGATAGAGACAGAGTTCTTCGGAAACTACGACGAAAAACGCAGAATTTCTTAATTAACAGTTCAACATCATGCCAAGATGTCAGAAATAGAGAGGAGCTGGGGAAGAGAGGGAAGGGACAAGGATAGAGAGAGAGAAAGAGAGAGGGAGAGGGAGGGAGGGAGAGAGAGAGAGAGAGAGATGTACATGATGACAGTGTGTGGATGCAATCTAACTTGGCTGGCTGTCAGTGCTGGTTAAAGCTGCAAAGAATTCACTTTTTCTTTCCTCTCTGTTTTTTTTTCTTCTTCTTCTTTTTCTTCTTTCTTCTTTCTTTTCTTTATCTTTCTTCGCCCACTGGTGCCTGCATACACAGCTCAGCTTGGCTAAATGCCGAGCTCGTATTCAGAATGACTGACTCTCACAGAAAGTTAACTACTTTTACAAGTCATAAAAAAGATGAAATAAATAAATCACACACGAGTTCACATGAAGGGAGATTATCGTGAAGCACTGGAGAAGTATATCAGTGTGATCAAATTCAAATGAAATAATTTTCCGGTACTTGAAGAACAATAAAAAGTATTTCTGCTCCTTTCATCCCTATGTACGTACACAATAATGACACTAATTGTCACGCACGCATGCACGCACGTACACACACACACACACACACACACACACACACACACACACACAGAGGCAGAGAGACAGAGACAGACAGACTGAGACAGAGAGATATGCACCGAGCCGTTGAACTATTCCTGGTAACGATTAAAAGTTCACCTGGAACGAAAATATGTTTCTCGTGGGCGAAAAACGACACAACAAAGCAACACACCGAACAATAATTCCCAAAGTCTATTCTTCCAGCTGATCTGGATTACCCCACCAAGGAAAACATAACACTTAGCATGTCAAAACACACACACACACACACACACACACACACACACACACACACACACACAGCCCATCTATTTGAGAAATGAAAACCACGCCTGACATAAACCCCCGGGAGGAAAAAAAAAAGAACAAAATATGTCAATCAATCGTATCTACGTACCACGGATTTGAGGAAACGAAACAAACACACCTGTGAAAAATACCTTCACGTTCCACTTCCCACAGCCAGGTAATCATACCTTCTGGTCATAATCAATTCCTGACGAAGTGGAGAGTTACAGAAAGGCAGGGGTGGGGAGGTGGGGGGAATGGGGGGGGGGGGGGGGGGCTGGGGGGGGGGGGCTGAAAGGAAACGTCCCTCCGGCAATGCCGTGTATGTTTATTGATATTCTGCCACGCCTTTTTTTTTTTTTGGATATATTATTATTATCATTTTAACCCCTGGACTGTTGTGCTGACAAGTATGTTTGTCGGTGAAGTGCTGCCTACCTCACTGATGGTTAACTCTCTCCATACGAACGGCGAAAGAGACGACGTTAACAGCGTTTCATCCCAATTACCATCATCAAAATATTGCAAGCGGAACGCTCTTATACTGAAGAGGTGAATGCTGACAAAGAATACCACAATTCTGACGACGGAAGCTAAAGGTTGGGTCATTCAGACACCCACTGGACATCCGAGGGGTCTGTGTAGAGGAGAAGAGAGGACTGGCCGTACTGAGTGAGTTAAAAGGGATTGACAGCCACCATTCTCTAGTTGCGGGACTTCTTCCTCTTAAGACATTTCTTCAGCAATATTAAATACATAGTTGAAAATGAGCACAAGAAGTGGGAAATGCAGTTGAAAGTGACGCCACACTGATCGTGTTAATTTTGACCATTGATCTCATAAAGTTTTGGCAGTCAAGGGT
>NC_134891.1:23385815-23388315 GCF_041734735.1 Babylonia areolata
ATCATCATTATCATCGTCAACATTATCATCACCATAATCATGAACATCATCATCACCATAATCATCATCATCGTCATCATCAACATCATCATCATCAACAACATCAACAACATCGTCATCATCAACATCGTCATCGTCATAATCGTCATCATCAACATCTTCATCATCGTCATCATCATCATCACCATCGTCATCATCATCATCAACATCGTCATCATCATTATCATCGTCATCGTCAACATTATCATCATCATCACCATAATCATGAACATCATCATCGTCATCATCATAATCATCATCGTCATCATCAACATCATCATCATTACAACATCATCATCAACATCGTCATCAACATCATCAACACGATCATCATCGTCATCATCATCATCTACACCATCGTCATCATCATCACCATCGTCATCAACATCATTATCATCATCAACATCAACATCATCATCATCACCATTATCACCATCGTGATCATAATCATCACCATCGTCATCATCATCATCACCATCGTCATCAATATCATCATCAACATCCTCCTCCTCACCATCATCAACATCAACATCATCATCATCATCATCACCATCGTCATCATTATCATCATCACAAATCATTACCATCATCGTATACGTATGAATACGTAACACCAGGAGGATGGTACGAGCGGACACTACACCCCCATCCCAAACCGCATTTTCGCCGCCGACCTCTCTGGACTATTGTATTTTGTATTTGTATTTCTTTTTATCACAACAGATGTCTCTGTGTGAAATTCGGGCTGCTCTCCCCAGGGAGAGCGTGTCGCTACACTTTTTGTTTTCTTTCTTTTTTTCCTGTATGCAGTTTGATTTGTTTTTCCTATCGAAGTGGATTTTTCTACAGAATTTTGCCAGGAACAACCCCTTTGTTGCCGTGGGTTCTTTTACGTGCGCTAAGTGCATGCTGCACAAGGGACCTCGGTTTATCGTCTCATCCGAATGACTAGCGTCCAGACCACCACTCAAGGTCTAGTGGAGGGGGAGAAAATATCGGCGGCCGAGCCGTGATTCGAACCAGCGCGCTCAGATTCTCTCGCTTCCTAAGGGGACGAGTTGCCTCCAGGCCATCACTCTACACAAAGTGGCCAGGTAACATCCTGACAGAGTCGCTCACGCTAAAGTCTACCTGGTACGATACCACGGAGCAAACTGGACACTACAAGGCAAACTTCAAATGTTTGTCTACACGACTGTTTGGTCCTTGTCCAGCCAAACTTAACTTCAAAGCTGGTCAAACTGGAAACTATGCGAACAGCAGCAGAGACTGCATGACTCGAATGCCGGTGACAGGGGCTAAATTTATACACTTCCGGCCCCCCTCTTTAGTCTTACCCTGGAGCGATTTATTAAAAAAAGAAAATTAAAAAAAAGGTATATGGCTAAAACGATGTATATTCTTTCCGAATTTTGGTCGCAGTAGAGATGGTAACCCACACTGACACTCCATATATGAGCTCTCTCTCTCTCTCTCTCTCTCTCTCTCTCTCTCTCTCTCTCTCTCTCTGTCTGTCTGTCTGTCTGTGCGGTGGTCAAACATGATTTGGGCGCTGGATTATCGCCCGAGTTTCCTGAGTTCGAGCCCCGTCGCACCTGGCGAGTTAAGGGATCCATCAGGTGAACACACATGTGCAGACCTGCTAGTGCCTGAACCCACTTCGTGTGTACACGCATGAAGGTGATCAGAAATTAATACGTCCGGCAAGGATCCTGTAATCCATGTCAGCGTTCGGGGAAGCAAGAACATACCAAGCATGCTAACCTCGCCTTTCCTGGTTTCCCCACCCCCCCTGAGAGTGATAATGAACTCTGTTTAATCTGGTGATTTCTGGCAACTTGTTTCCAGTCATTGTTTCCAATGTGCATTCTGTCATGATTTCGCGTCAATGCATTGCCGCGTTTATTTCCTTTTAGTCATTTTTTCGCTGATTTTTCGAAAATTGATCTTTTCATGTCCTTGTGGTTGTCTGTATACAGTGTCCATGTTATACATTCAGATAGCGGAGTGAGGTCCACCAACCCCGGGTAACTGACCATGTGAAGTTTTCAGGCTTTCTGTGATCAAAGAACACAGCTTGTCAGTTTGTACCACTACTCCTGACATCCATTTCTTCATCTCTTTTGATCACATTTAAAGTGGTGTGTGTGTGTGTGTGTGTGTGTGTGTGTGTGTGTGTGTGTATGTGTGTGTGTGTGTGTGTGTGTGTGTGTGTGTGTGTGTGTGTGTGTGTGTGTGTGTGTGTGTGAATGAGTGTGTGTGTTTGTGTGTGCATGAGTGTGTGCTTGTGTGTGCGCGTGCGTGCGTGCGTGGGCGCGCACTCGCTCGTTCGCTTACATATTCACACATGCACCAACCTACTACACACACCCCTTCCCTGCTTCGATGCCCTGTGGTCTACAAGAGGCCTTATTGTTGTTCTTTTCTTTTTATTTTATTTTATTCTATTTTATTCTGTACT
>NC_134891.1:23408315-23423315 GCF_041734735.1 Babylonia areolata
GTGGTTTTATCAACGATGGTGGATCCATCGGTAGTCGGTGGTGATGGTGCTGAGGGTGGTGGTGGTGGTGATGGTGGTGGTGGTGTTGATGGTGGTGATGTTGGTGTTGGCAAGCAACGTAGGTGATGATGGTGATGGTGGTGTTGGTGGTGGTGGTGGTAGTAACCCAACGCAGTAGAAGTAACGGGGATGAAGATGAAGAAGATTTGGACAGAATGGAATGTCGAGAGAGCTAGTGGGTGGGTGGGCCGTTGCTGAGTTGGGAGCGTGGGGGATAAGGGGAGGAGGGGGTGGGGTGTACGCGGAAAGAGGGGGGGGGGGGGGGCGGAAGGGTAATGGGGGTGGGAGACTGTAGATGTAGGTGGGTTAACGTAATCGTGTTTTTTGAGGGGGGTTGGGGGGGGGGGGGGGGGGGGGGGTGGGGGGGGTGGCGGGGGATTCGGTATCGCGGTAAATCACTTTAGTGACATCACAATAGTTTTAACGTGTGGAAAGCGGGAGGAAGGAAGAAAGGGAGGAGATAGACGAGGGTGATAAAAAGAAGAAAAAAGAAAAGGAAGGAAGAAAAATAAGAAAGGAAGGAAAACGAAATCCATGTGTTGACACGCGTGTTTCTGCGTTTGAGTGATTGGAAATGGCGTCTCATACATTTTCTGGCACTGTTGAAAACTGTTTTTGATATTTGTTTTATAGTGATTGATCGCTATTGTGACATGTTCCGTGCCTTTCTTGAGGTTGTTGCTTTCAGTTTGCGCGCGCGCGTGCGTGCGTGCGTGTGTTGCGCGAGCGCGTGTGTGTGTGTGTGAAATCCATGTGTTGACATGCGTGTTTCTGCGTTTGAGTGGTTGGGAATGGCGTCTTATATGGGCCTACATTTTTCAGCACTGTTGAAAACTGTTTTTAATCGGTTTGTTTAATAGTGATTGATCGCTGTTCTGAAATATCGCGTGCCTTTCGTGTGTGTGTGTGTGTGTGTGTAAGAGAGAGAGAGAGGAAAGGGGGTGGGAGTATGTGCGTGCGTGTGTCCTCACAAGTTTATACATCAATTATTTTGAATATATTCAACACGATGAAGAAGAAACACACACACACACACACACACACACACACACACACGCGCACATATACAAACACACACACACACACATGCACGCACACAAAACACAATCGTTTTCGACGTATAAGGTCATCACTAATTTCAGCCACACTCGTGACCATTACATATCAGTCAGAAGACAAAATAGATGCCCCACGCGGCCAAGATTTTCGTCATCGTCATGCAACAGACTGGTTGAAATTAACATATAAACCTTTTCAGTCCATGTGAACGGAAAGGCCCAGTCTGATTCACCAAACCACAAATTCCAACTAGAACGAATCATCGCATACTGATCTGGCGCGGCTGGGTTTGTGTTTTTGGAATTTGTTTGGGTTTAGACTGCATGACGTGATCGCTCTTTACGTCATCCCAATTAGTTGTCGTCATCAACTTTGTGTGAGATGACCTCCCCCCACCCTTCCCTTCGCCGCCAACACTCTCTCCTCAAAACACACGGTCAATGGGCTACATTCATACATACTTTGCCACTTCCTTTCACGCGTTCACGTCTGTTCTATCAACAGATATAGTCTATATATATATATATTAAGTGATCGTAGCAGCTCTAAGGTTGCTCAGCATTCGGATTTTCTAAGAATGTCTTACAGAACGTCACCACTAATTTCATTGATCCAGGAACATTTTTAAAGCAACGCAGTGCCACGTAACGATCGCTTTCGCAACATAGCCCAGGCCGCGTGTTCCATGAGTTTCAGATTCAGTCTCCCAAAGAGGCATCACCGCGTTCGGACAAATCCATATACGCTACGCCACATCTGCAAGGGAGATGCCTGCCAGCAGCATAACCCGAAGCGTTTCGTCAGGCCATGAGCGTATGCATGTATATTTGTGTACCTATCAAAGATGGATTTCTTCTACAGAATTTTTGCCAGAGGACAACACTCTTGTTGTCGTGGGGTGCGCCAAGAGCGTGATGCACACGGGACCTCGGTTTAATTTGTATTTGTATTTCTTTTTATCACAACAGATTTCTCTGTGTGAATTTCGGGCTGCTCTCCCCAGGGAGAGCGCGTCGCTACACGACAGCGCCACCCATTTTTTTAATATTTTTTCCTGCGTGCAGTTTTATTTGTTTTTCCTATCGCAGTGGATTTTTCTACAGAATTTTGCCAGGAACAACCCTTTTGTTGCCGTGGGTTCTTTTACGTGCGCTAAGTGCATGCTGCACACGGGACCTCGGTTTATCGTCTCATCCGAATGACTAGCGTCCAGACCACCACTCAAGGTCTAGTGGAGGGGGAGAAAATATCGGCGGCTGAGCCGTGATTCGAACCAGCGCGCTCAGATTCTCTCGCTTCCCAGGCGGACGCGTTACCTCTAGGCCATCACTCCACATATAATGTCCCACCTGAATGACCAGACGCTCAACTGTATTTTCCAGTCAAACTGGGGAGAATGGGCGAGAGTGGGATTCGAACCCAGACCCCTTTTGGACACTGTACTGGCAGATAAGCATCTTAGCCATTCTGCCACCATGTTCCTATGCTCTCTGAACATTAAAAAAAAAAAAAAAAATTCTTCCTGAATATTTTTTTTTAATTCTTACATACGCTGATCAGCTACCCTTTTAATTGCCCCTGCCCCTCCTCCCCCACCCCGCCCCCCACCAACCCTGTTGGTCCCAGCTACCACTCGCCCCCCCCCCCCCACTTCCCTCCCATCCCCCACCCCTCTCTCCCTCCCAACCTATTTCGTTTGATTCGGCTTGCCGGTATCACCTACACATTGCACACATCAGTTCAGACCCCAGTGTACCAGTTCGCCCCCTTAGCTTCTTCCCTGTGCTCCCACAGCGCTGTTAGGGTGGATTTGATTGGCTTGTTCCGCGCACCTCGCATGATGCTCTTTGTGAGGCCGGTCGTCATTGGCTGAGTGCGTCTTTGTCGGGCTCCAAACATGTCACGCGAGGTTTGATTGAAAGCTGGTACGATTCGATGATTGTAGTACTAATTAACTGGAGACACACACACACACACACACACACACACACACAGAGGTGGGGGGCATTTTGGGCGGAGGATTGAGGAGAAAGTGGGTTAGAGAAAGAAAGTGAGGATAAAGAAAAAGAGAGAAAGACAGAGACAGGCAGAGAGAGAGAGAGAGTGAGACAGAGACAGAGAGAGGCAGATGGAAACCGAGACATGTGAGAGAGAGAGAGAGAGAGAGAGAGAGGTTGGGGAGGAGAGAAAAGAAAGAGAGACAGACAGACAGACAGACAGACAGAGAAAGAGGTTGGGGAGGGGGAGAGAAAGAGAGAGAGAGTGAGACAGAGACAGAGAGAGGCAGATGGAAACCGATACATGTGAGAGAGAGAGAAAAAGAAATGAATGAAAGAATTCTTTTTCTGTCGGTGAGACTGCGCACACGTAATATATACACATACATACGTATACCCACACTCACACGTATACTATGCCGCCGTAAAAATAAGACATCGCAAATAAAAGAAAAGCAATTAAAGGAGACAGAGAGAGAGAGAGAGAGAGGGTGAGAGAGAGAAGAGGGTGAGAGAGAGAGAAGAGGGTGAGAGAGAGAGAGAGAAGAGGGTGAAAGAGGTGAGAGAGAAGAGGGTGAGAGAGAGAGAGAGAGAGAGAAGAGGGTGAGAGAGAGAGAGAAGAGGGTGAAAGAGGGTGAGAGAGAGAGAGAGAGAGAAGAGGGTGAAGAGGAGAGAGAGAGAGAGGGAGAGAGAGAGAGAGAAGAGGGTGAGAGAGAGAGAGAGAGAGGTGAGAGAAGAGGGTGAGAGAGAGAGAGGAGAGAGAGAGAGAAGAGGGTGAGAGAGAGAGAGAAGAGGGTGAGAGAGAGAGAAGAGGGTGAGAGAGAGAGAGAAGAGGGTGAGAGAGAGAGAGAGAGAGGAGGGTGAGAGAGAGAGAGAAGAGGGTGAGAGAGAGAGAGAGGAGGGTGAGAGAGAGAGAGAAGAGGGTGAGAGAGAGAGAGAAGAGGGTGAGAGAGAAGAGGGTGAGAGAGAGAGAAGAGGGTGGGAGAGAAGAGGTTGAGAGAGAGAGAAGAAGGTGTGAGAGAGAGAGAAGAGGGTGAAAGAGGGTGAGAGAGAGAGAGAGAGAGGAGGGTGAGAGAAAAGAGGTTGAGAGAGAGAGAAGGTGTGAGAGAGAGAAGAGGGTAAAAGAGGGTGAGAGAGAGAGAGAGGAGGGTGAGAGAGAGAGAGAAGAGGGTGAGAGAAAAGAGGTTGAGAGAGAGAGAAGAAGGTGTGAGAGAGAGAGAAGAGGGTGAAAGAAGGGTGAGAGAGAGAGAGAGGAGGGTGAGAGAGAGAGAGAGAAGAGGGTGAGAGAGAGAGAAGAGGGTGAAAGAGGGTGAGAGAGAGAAGAGGGTGAGAGAGAGAAGAGGGTGAGAGAGAGAGGGTGAGAGAGAAGAGGGTGAGAGAGAGAGGGTGAGAGAGAAGAGGGTGAGAGAGAGAGGGTGGGTGGATGGGAAGAAGGTTGAAGATGAGTATGAGAGAAAACGTGGAGAAACTACAAACTCAAGAAAACACTCTTCCACTTCAGATCCACCAAGTGTATCAAAGACACACTTCTTCTTTCGCGGGCTGCAACTCCCACGTTCACTCGTATGTACACGAGTGGGCTTTTACGTGCATGATCGTTTTTACCCCGCCATATAGACAGCCATACTCCGTTTTCAGAGGTGTGCAAGCTGGGTATGTTCTTGTTTCTATAACCCACCGAACGCTGACATGGATTACAGGATCTTTCGCATTTGATCTTCTGCTTGCGTATACACACGGAGAGGGTTTGTGCACAAGCAGGTCTGCACATTATGTTGACCTGGGAGATCGGAAAAATCACCACCTTTTACCCACAAGGCGCCGTTACCGAGATTCGAACCCGGGACTCTCAGATTGAAAGTCCAACGCTTTGACCACTCGGCTATTGCGCCCGCCATCAATCAAAGACACACGACAAGACAAGACAAGACAAGACAACAAGAAACACACACACACACACACACACACACACACACACACATACAAAAAAATGGGTGGTGGCGCTGTAGTGTAGCGATGCGCTCTCCCTGGGGAGAGCAGCCCGAATTTCACACAGAGAAATCTGATGTGATAAAAAGAAATACACACACACACACACACACACACACACACACACCAAAAACACTCACCAGCTCTCCCTTCAGCCAGGTCAGCGCCGCGTCCATCCGCTCCCTCCTCTCCTTCCAAGACAAACCCTCCACCCCGACCTCCAGCACCGGAGGAGGGAGAGCACTCTTCCTCCTCCCCTCCTCTTCCACCACCACCCCGTCCTCTCCCCCCTCCCCAACCCCTGCAGGCCTCTCCAGCAGCCTGAGTAAGGCCTCTGCAGGGAGAGCAGGGAGCGAGGGGCAGGTCTTGAGGTGGTCAGGGGTGGAGGGAGAAGTCGGGGTTCTACTGACCGAACCGTCCGAGGAGGTGGTGGAAGTGGAGGTGGTGATGGAGGTGGTGGTGGTGGCTCCGCGCGGAGAACCGTCCCGGGACTGTACCACGGCGGCGGCGGAGCCCTGGGTCGCTGAGGTCGTCGTTGTCGACGCCTGCGTCGTCGTTGTCATCGGGGGCTTCAGGCACGCGCGGCACGTGTCCACGTGCAGGACAGGGATGGGGCGGCCCGGGGAGGTGGATGTGGAGGTGGATGTGGAAGAGGAGGAGGGGGGTGAGGAGGAGAGGGAGTGCGGTGAGAAAGGGATCCTGGCCCGGAGCACGTTCCGAGGCGGCGTGACGGGAGACAGCTTGCTCCTGAAGAGGTGGCGGGGGCGAGAGAGTGAGGAGGAGGAGGAGGAGGGAGGGGAGGAGGAGCTGGCGAGGGCTGACGTCACGGGTACTTGCTGAGCATTGACAGACGCCGATCCTGAGCTGGTGGTGGTGGTGGAGGAGGAGGCGGTGGAGGCACGGGAACTGGGCTCAGAGCGAACCAGCTGGGCCATGGGCGTCACTGAATACTGAGACCTGCCCGGGGAAGAAGCCGAGGAAGAAGCAGGAGACGCCGACGATGACTGGAGCGCGCTCACTCTGATCACGTGCTGGCGTTCTTGCGGGGGGACCCTCGAGCTGCGCGCGGGGATGCTGGCGGGGGCGGAAGGACTCTGCGGAGAGGTGGGGGGGGGTGGGTGTGGGGGTGGTGGTGCTGCTGCAGCTCCTCGCCCCTCCTCCTCCTCCTCCCCCCCAACCCCTCGAGTCCGAGGATCCCGCCGGTCGCTGCACGACCTGCACGTGACGTGTCCTGCCCAGGGGGCCCGTCCCGCCGCTCCCCAGGTGGGTCACCGGCAGGGGCGTCAGTCGGGGCCACAGGTGGTGCACCTGCCCCGACGGCCTGGGGTGGCTGTCTTGAGGGCGAGTCTCCCTGCTGCCGCCTTCTTTGTCAGGGCCGCTTGACGCCTGGCCTGGCGACGCGCTGGACCTGGGTGACGTCAGCTGGAACCGTTGGAGGAGGCGGGCCTCTCCGTAGCTCCCGTCCTGTGACTGCGGAGAGCGCGTCGAGGGTCTGGGCTCCGGGGTGGTGAGTTCCTTTCTTCTCCCTGCCAGGGACCCCTTGTCCGTTCCCTGAGGGGGGGACCCCACGCTTTGAGGTGACCCCACACCTTGCGATGGCCCAATACTTAGCGGTGACCCCACTCCGTGAGGTGACCCCACGCCACGCGGTGACCCCGCTGCTTGAGGTGACCCCACGCCACGCGGTGACCCCGCTCCTTGAGGTGACCCCACGCCACGCGGTGACCCCGCTCCTTGAGGTGACCCCACGCCACGCGGTGACCCCACTCCTTGAGGTGACCCCACGCCACGCGGTGACCCCGCTGCTTGAGGTGACCCCACGCCACGCGGTGACCCCACTCCTTGAGGTGACCCCACGCCACGCGGTGACCCCACGCCACGCGGTGACCCCGCTCCTTGAGGTGACTCCACGTCACGCGGTGACCCCAAACCTAGCGGCGACCCCACCCCACTGTCCGGAGTGACCCGGGAAGGGATGACGGGGGTGGAGGCGGAGAGGAGGCTGAGAGGAGTGGCAGAGGCCGAGGAGGAGGCCCTCCTCTCCACGCTGACCCTTCTTCCACCCGCGGGCAATGTGTCGGCCGAGAACAGCGAGGAAGAGGCGCCGTGAGAGGCGGAAGGCTTGGAGGCTGCCAGGGTGTAGTAGCCCTGCGCGCCGAACATCCCCTTCCCCCCGAACCCCGAGTGGTCGAACCTGGACGGCACGTGAGCGTGACTAGACATCGACCTCAGCAGCTCCGGTCTCGCGCTCCCTCGATCCGACCTAGCTTCGTGGTGATTGGCTAAAGAGTCTGGGTGTTGTGACTGGTGTGGGTGTGGTGCTGCATATCTGGAACCAGTTCTGAGTTCAGTCTTATGACCTCCCGTCGAAGTGGTTGTAGCAGTAGTAGTAGTAGTAGTAATAGTAGTAGTAGAAGACTCGGACCCCCTTGGAGCTTGTTGCTGCTCCTTCCCCCCCGAGACGCGGGTGGTGAGGGAGGAGCCAGTACCACCACCACCACCGCCGCCACCACCACCACCAGCAGAGTGAGAAGGGCTGGATAAAGGGGCGGGTGAGAGGGCGGAGGTGGGGAAGGTGCCGTCCATGCTGCGCGACAACACGCTGCTGCTGCCCGCCCTCCACCTCCCCACGGCCCCTCTCCTCACCCCCACCCCTTCCTCGTCCGCCCTGTCCACGTCCTCCCCTCTTGTCGTGGGCGCCCTGCCCAGCACCTCGTCCACGCTCAGCGTCCTGGGGAACCCGGGCGTCATGGACCGGGTCATGCTGGTCGGGTCTCGCTGCTGGCGCTGATGCTGATGATGACCCCTTCTGACGTCGTCGGCGTCGTAGGCCAGCACGCGGGCTCTGACGTCAGCGGCCTCTGACGACACCCTGACGTCCGAGTGGCTGGCCAGGGCCCGGTGGACGGCGGAGAGGGGGCGGCCCGAGGGGAGGGCGGGCGCGTCTCCCCAGCTGCAGCGGTTGGAGAGGAGGCGGGGCTCCATCAGGCAGCGGGTCAGCGTCTTCAGAGGGGTTGTTCTGCCGTCTGGGGAGCTGGGGGACTCTACCGATGATGCCTTGGAAAGAGAGAGAGAAGAGAAGATAAATAAAGGAATGAATGAATGAATTGATAAATACATGAATAAACAAAGAAAGAAAGAAAGAAATAGAAACAAAACAAACACCCTCTTTAAGTGATATTCGTTATCTATTGATCGCATTCAATATTATCATCGTCGTAATATTTTGATACTGTTGTTGCTATTGATGAGAGAGAGAAAAAAAAAGAAGGGTCAGGGATCGAGAGAGAGAGACAGACAGACAGACAGCGACAGACAGAGACAGAGAGACAGAGAGCGACAGAGTTAACAACAAAACACACACACACACACACACACACACACACACACACACACACACACAGAGGCACGCACCTACCTACCCCCGACCCACCCACCCACATAGAAACACACAAAAATACTAACATCACCAAAATGCACAATTTATTACAGCCAGTCACACCAGCGAAACAAAAACAACCCAACGCTAACCGCATTCCTAGAGAACGTTTTCAACAAACCCAAACACACCCCTTTACCTCGGACGTACACCAGAATCAAACCCCTACGTACAAAAACACCAAAGCACAGCACAGCACAGCAAAGCACAGAGCAGTGGAACGCAACGCGACACAACGCAACAGAACACAGCACACCACACCACACCACAGTCCACAACACAACACAGCACAACAGAACACAGCACCCCACACTACACCACAGTCCACAACACAACACAGCACCCCACACCACACCACAGTCCACAACACAACACAGCACCCCACACCACACCACAGTCCACAACACAACACAGCACCCCACACCACACCACAGTCCACAACACAACACAGCACCCCACACCACACCACAGTCCACAACACAACACAGCACCCCACACCACACCACAGTCCACAACACAACACAGCACCCCACACCACACCACAGTCCACAACACAACACAGCACCCCACACCACACCACAGTCCACAACACAACACAGCACCCCACACCACACCACAGTCCACAACACAACACAGCACCCCACACCACACCACAGTCCACAACACAACACAGCACCCCACACCACACCACAGTCCACAACACAACACAGCACAACAGAACACAGCACACCACACTACACCACAGTCCACAACACAACACAGCACAACAGAACACAGCACCCCACACTACACCACAGTCCACAACACAACTCAGCACAACAGAACACAGCACACCACACTACACCACAGTCCACAACACAACACAGCACAACAGAACACAGCACCCCACACTACACCACAGTCCACAACACAACACAGCACAACAGAACACAGCACCCCACACCACACCACAGTCCACAACACAACACAGCACCCCACACCACACCACAGTCCACAACACAACACAGCACAACGCAACACAATACACTACACCGCAACACAACATACTACAACACAACATACTGCACTACAACAGAATACAACACAACACACACTACACCACACCACAGCACACTTCAACACAACACACTACCCCAATACACAGCACAACACACCACGTCACAACACATTACAACAGAACACAACACACCACCCCACTACACTACACAACACACTACCCCACAGCACATCACAACACCACAAGACAGCACGCTACACCACCACATACCACAAGACAACACTCCACAACACAACAAACTACACCACAATACAACACATTTCACCACAACACACCACACCACATTACACTACACCACACCAACACGCCACAACACAAAACAGCACACTGCACCATAACACAACACACTACACCATAACACGACACACTACAACACACCTCAACACAACACAGCTTCCTTGACTACACCACAACACACTACACCACACCACAACACACTACAACATAGCACACCACACCACACTACAATATACTACACTACACTACACCACAACACATCAGACCACAACACACTAAACTACACCACACCACACCACACCACACCACAACACACTGCACTCCACCACACCACACCACATCACACCACAACACCACACCACAACACACCACACCACACTACAACATAACACATCACATCACACCACAACACACTACACTACACCACACCACACCACAACACACTACAACATAACATACCACACCACACCACAACACAGTACACAACACCATAACACAACACAAAAGCCAAAGAAAAAAAAAAGAAACAATCTCCCGTGTTAAATGTAATACCCCCCCCCCCCCCCCCCCCCCGCCCCACACACACACACATCCCTCCCACACACACACCTTGCCGAGGGAGTTACGCAGATGGTGGGAGCGGGTCAGAGAATCCCCCCACCCGGCGTCGTCCGCCTGGATCCCGCTGTCCGTGCTGGGCAGACGGCAGTGCCCCTCCCTCCCGGGGGCGGGGTGGGGGTGAGGGTGGGGGTGGTGCACCCTCCCCCCCAGCGACAGCCCCCCACTCTCCACGCCCCGGCCCCCCACAGGGGTGGGACTGTGCACCAGATTCCCGGACGAACCCCACCTGGAGAGAGGGGAGGAGGGGGCGGCGACGACGCCTCCGGAGCCTGGAGAGAAGGGGGAGGAGGAGGAGGAGGGGGAGGTGGAGGAGGAGGGGGTGAAATGGTGGGAGGAGGAGAGGGGGAACGGGGACAAGTCCATGGGGAAGGAGGAGGCGGAGGAGGAGGGTGGGGTGGTAAGGGTGGAGAAGCTGGAGGAGCGAGGACGCGAGTGTGGGCGGTGGTGGTGGTGTTGGTGGTGGTGGTGGAGGAGGTGGTGTTGACGGGCGGCTCCTCCTCCTCCTCCTCCTTCCCCTCTCAGGTGGAAACCGCGCAGGCGGTCAGTGATATAGGCCTCTGGGTAGACACATACATCAATAATCAGTAAGAGGGATAATACACAGAGACATATGATTCAGTACGCGCCAATGAAGACTGGTTTATATTGTCAAAACACGGGTACAAAAATTCGCTGTTTCAAATACGAGAAGAAGAAGAAGAACAACAACAACAACAACAAGACGACGATGACCATGACGAAGAAGAAGAAGAAAAAGACTGATTGATTGATTTAATCTTTAATGGGTAAAGAATTAGGCACAGTAAAGGCCTTTTTACAATTCTGCCCATTTAACGACAAAAAGCATAAAAACGACACAAAACATAAAAATAAAGAAATAAAATGAAATAAAATAAAATAATAACGACGACGAATAAGAACAGGGAATAGTCTATTAAAGGTAACAAAGCGATGAAAAGAACAATTGGTACCACTACGTGTACGTACGTACTTACACACACACACACACACACACACACACACACACACACACACACACAACAACAAGAAGAAGACCAAGAACAAGAACAAAAAAGAACAAGAAGAACGAGATAAGAACGAGACGAACAAGAAGACGATGACGACGACGACGAAGAAGAAGAAGAACAACAAGAACATCAAGAACAGCAACAAGACAGTCGAAACGCAAAGGAGGAAATCAGAGAAAACACCTCCTCCTCCTCCCCTCCAAACCGAACGGGACACACTGACAGCGCTGAGTGTCGATGGACAAGGAGAAAAGACAGCAGGCCTGTGGTCCTTTGTGCTGGCATGTCTGTCCTGGCACTGTTGTCTGTGTTGCCGTGTGCGCGTGTGTGGTGGGTTTTAAATTAATACACCATGTGTTGTCGAAAGTACGAGGAGATTTCGTTGTTGTTGCTGAAGGAGAAGGAGCAGAAGAAGAAGAAGACCACGGAAAAGACCACGAAGAAGAAGAAGAGGAGGAGGAAGAAGAAGAAGAAGAACAACAACAACAACAACATCAAGAACAGCAACAAGACAGTCGAAACGCAAAGGACGAAATCAGAGAAAACACCTCCTCCTCCTCCGCTCCAAACTGAACGGGACACACTGACAGCGCTGAGTGTCGATGGGAAAGGAGAAAAGACAGCAGGCCTGTGGTCCTTTGTGCTGGCATGTCTGTCCTGGCACTGTTGTCTGTGTTGCCGTGTGCGCGTTTCGTCAGGCCATGAGCGCATGCATGTATATTTGTGTACCTATCAAAGATGGATTTCTTCTACAGAATTTTTGCCAAGAGGACAACACTCTTGTTGTCGTGGGGTGCGCCAAGAGCGTGATGCACACGGGACCTCGGTTTAACTCACTCAGTACGGCCAGTCCTCTCTTTTCCTCTACACAGACCCCTCGGATGTCCAGTGGGTGTCTGAATGACCCAACCTTAAGCTTCCGTCGTCAGAATTGTAGTATTCTTTGTCAACACTCACCTCTTCAGTATAAGAGCCTTCCGTTTGCAATGTTTTGATGATGGTAATTGGGCTGAAACGCTGTTAACGTCGTCTCTTTCGCCGTTCGTATGGACAGATTTAAATTAATACACCATACGTTGTGGAAAGTATTAGGAAAATTCGTTGTTGTTGCTGAAGGAGAAGGAGCAGAAGAAGAAGAAGACCACGGAAAAGACCACGAAGAAGAAGAAGAAGAGGAGGAAGAAGAAGAAGAAGAACAACAACAAGAACATCAAGAACAGCAACAAGACAGTAGAAACGCAAAGGAGGAAGTCAGAGAAAACACCTCCTCCTCCTCCCCTCCAAACCGAACGGGACACACTGACAGCGCTGAGTGTCGATGGGAAAGGAGAAAAGACAGCAGGCCTGTGGTCCTTTGTGCTGGCATGTCTGTCCTGGCACTGTTGTCTGTGTTGCCGTGTGCGCGTTTCGTCAGGCCATGAGCGCATGCATGTATATTTGTGTACCTATCAAAGATGGATTTCTTCTACAGAATTTTTGCCAAGAGGACAACACTCTTGTTGTCGTGGGGTGCGCCAAGAGCGTGATGCACACGGGACCTCGGTTTAACTCACTCAGTACGGCCAGTCCTCTCTTCTCCTCTACACAGACCCCTCGGATGTCCAGTGGGCGTCTGAATGACCCAACCTTTAGCTTCCGTCGTCAGAATTGTGGTATTCTTTGTCAACATTCACCTCTTCAGTATAAGAGCCTTCCGCTTGCAATATTTTGATGATGGTAATTGGGCTGAAACGCTGTTAACGTCGTCTCTTTCGCCGTTCGTATGGAGAGAGTTAAATTAATACACCATGCGTTGTGGAAAGTACGAGGATAATTCGTTGTTGCTGAAGGAGGAGGAGCAGAAGAAGAAGAAGACCACGGAAAAGACCACGAAGAAGACCGCTAAGACCACGGAAAAGACCACGAAGAAGAAGAAGAAGAGGAGGAAGAAGAAGAACAACAACAACAAGATCAAGATCAAGAACAAGAAGAATAAGACCACAAAGACGAAGAACAAGAACAAGAAGAACAACAAGAACAAGAACAAGATCAAGATCAAGATCAAGAAAAATAAGAAGAATACGAAGACGAAGAAGAACAAGATCAAGAAGAACAAGATCAAGAACAAGAACAAGCAGAATTAGAAGAAGACCACGAAGAAAAATAAGAACAAAAACAAGAAGCAGGAGGAGGAGGAGGAGGAGAATGATTAGGAAGAAGCTGACAATCAGCAACAGTAGTATAAAGAAAAAGAAAAAGGAGGAGGAGGAGGAGGAGAATGCCGAGAGCGAAGATTAGGAAGAGGTTGACAATCAGCAACAGTAGTATAAAGAAAAAGAACAAGAGAGGCAAGGCCTTCAAGACTCACTTGTGATACACTTTAAAAAAAATCCAAGCTTTTTATGTATTGAGTATAATTTCAAAATGTAATGTTTAAGATGAGAAAGATCAGTTTAAAAGCAAATTAAGTCCCCTAGCATTAATTACAGAGTAATTTCCCTTTTTTACTATCTGCACCAAAACGTTTGCAAAATATATAAAACTTCAATGCTATAGCAAAAGAAGTTCCTGTTTGAACAAAAAATGATAATAATGACTGCTCTTGTTGTTGGGTCAGAATATCAGATCAAAGTGCCAAGTTTAGAGAATACAAAAAATATGAATATAACAGTAAATGCAGTTTGCATATAATTAGGCTTCATTTTTGATTTTTTTGTGCCCATCCCAGAGGTGCAATATTGTTTTAAACAAGATGACTGGAAAGAACTGAATTTTTCCTATTTTTATGCCTAATTTGGTGTCAACTGACAAAGTATTTGCAGAGAAAATGTCAATGTTAAAGTTTACCACGGACACACAGACACACACAGAGACAACCGAACACCGGGTTAAAACAGATACTCACTTTGTTTACACAAGTGAGTCAAAAAGGAGGAGGAGGAGGAGGAGAATACCGAGAACGAAGATTAGGAAGTTTCAGTTTCAGTTTCAGTAGCTCAAGGAGGCGTCACTGCGTTCGGACAAATCCATATACGCTACACCACATCTGCCAAGCAGATGCCTGACCAGCAGCGTAACCCAACGTGCTTAGTCAGGCCTTGAGATTTGTCTACCTGTCTACACGCGTGTGTGCGTGCCTGCCTGCGTGAGCGAGAAAGAGAGAGAAAGAGAGGGAGGGGTGGAGGGAAGATTAGGAAGAGGTTGACAATCAGCAACAGTAGAAACAGAAAAAGGAGGAGGAGGAGCAAGGAAAAGAAAAGAAAGAAAAAGAACAATAGGCTGAATTGGACAACAGGAGGAAGCTGAGAATCAGAAGAATTAAAACGAAAAGACGAAAAGACAAAAAGAAAAAGGAGGGTTGGTTGAAAAGAAGGAATGCATCACCGGAGGTGGAGAACTTAGGATAGAGGAAACTGTGTCAAAAAGGAATGGGGCTGTGTGTGTGTGTGCGCGCGCGCGCGTGTGTGTGTGTGTCTGTGCGTGCGTGTGCGTATGTGTGTGTGTGCGCGCGTGAGTGCGTGTGTGTGTGTGTCT
>NC_134891.1:23435815-23438315 GCF_041734735.1 Babylonia areolata
CCCTTCGAGCGAAACCGGAGGGTTTTTTTGGTTTTTTTTTCTTCTTCTTCTTCTTCTTTCTGGGAACAAAAATGCAAACATGGCAAACTACAGATAGGGAGAGAAGAGGTCTGGGTGTCTGCTCTCCTTACTTACTGACTGTTCGCCCAGCGAAGTCCTTTTATTCTGTGAGCGGTGCGTTCTTGCTTTTCGATTTTCTTTTTGTCCGGTTGTGAAAGTAAAGTGGATGTTCTTGTCAACGACACATTTACTTCTTCTTCTTCTTCTTCTTCTCTCTCTCTCTTTCTCGCTCGCTCGTTCTCTTCGTCCGTCAGAAAGTCGGTCAGTCAGTGTGTTGACCTTTGTTTTCTTCTCTCAATCTCTTTTTTTTCTTGATTGTTTTTCTTTCTCTTTCTTTCTCTTAGAACTAGTTGTTCTTTCTCTTTCTTTCTCTTAGAACTAGTTGTTCTTTCTCTTTCTTTCTCTTAGAACTAGTTGTTCTTTCTCTTTTTTTCTTCTTTTTTTTTGGGGGGGGGGTTGTTTTGTTCCTTGCGTCCTTCTTTCTTTTGTCGCTGTTTTTCTTTCGTTTTTTTTCTTTCTTTATTACTTGGTTTCTTTCCTTTTTTCTTCTTTCTTTCTTTCATCTTTTCTTCCTTCCTTCCTTTCTTTCTTTCTATCTTTCTATAATAGATATGGCTGTCTTTTAATTGTCTTCTTTCTTTCTTCCTTCCTTCCTTTCTTTTTTTCTTTCTTTCTATCAGAGAGTATGTCTATATAACAGATATGGCTGTCTTTCAATCGTCTTCTTTCTTTCTTTCTTCCTTCCTTCCTTTCTTCCTTTCTTTCTTTCTATCAGATAGTATGTCTATAATAGATATGGCTGTCTTTCAATCGTCTTCTTTATTTGTTTCTTTCTTCTTTTCTTTCTTTCTATCTATCAGAGAGTATGTCTATAACAGATATGGCTGTCTTTTAATCGTCTTCTTTCATCCTTTCTTTCTTCCTTCCTTCCTTCCTTCCTTTCTTTCTATCAGAGAGTATGTCTATAATATACATGGCTGTCTTTTAATCGTCTTCTTTCTTCCTTTCTTCCTTCCTTCCTTCCTTTCTTTGTTTCTATCAGAGAATATGTCTATAATATATATGGCTGTCTTATTTCATCCTTTCCTTTCTTTCTTTCTTTCTTTCTATCAGAGAGTATGTCTATAACAGATATGGCTGTCTTTTAATCGTCTTCTTTCTTCCTTCCTTCCTTCCTTCCTTTCTTTCTTTCTTTCTTTCTATCAGAGAGTATGTCTATAACAGATATGGCTGTCTTTTAATCGTCTTCTTTCTTTCCTTCCTTTCCTCTTCCTTCTTTCTTCCCCTTCCTTCCTGTCTCCATTTAGTTCTCTCCCTGCTCTCCCTTCCCTCCCTCCTTTCTGTCCCTTTCCTTTTTCTGACAGGCTACCTTGCTGCGCGACGACTAGAGGCGAGGATCACACAGGTATCAGCCAGGTGTAGCTAAGCGGGGAGGGCCAGGAGGGCCTCACCTTGTGTTGACCGATCAACAACAGTGAAAGGGAAGTAAGAGAAAAACAAAACAAAAAAAACAAACAAACAAAAAAGCCAACACCCACAACAACCACAAAACGCGTGTCCCAGGGGAACACACACTGCACGGACGTTCTCCGTGACCTGACATGACAGCAAGGCTACACCAGGAGGAGGGTCGGGGGTGGGGGGTGGGTGGGGGGCAAGGGGGGGGGGGACCCCCACCCACTAACAGCTCAAGATATATAACGAACCTTCATTTTCTTCTTTCTTTTCTTTTTTTTTTTTTCTTCTCTCATCCCCATCGATTTGTCATCATCGTCATCGTTATCGTCATTGTTATTATCATTATTATTATTATCATCAACATTATTATCATCATTATTAATATTATTATTATTATTATCATCATTATCATAATTATCATTATTATTTATTATCATCGTCAATATTTTCTTGTAGCAGTAGTAGTAATAGAAGTGCACGAAAGTTATTTGTATTTTATATTTCTTTTTTATCACAACAGATTTCTCTGTGTGAAATTCGGGCTGCTCTCCCAGGGAGAGCGCGTCGCTATACAAACAGTGCCACGCTTTTTTTTTTTTTTTGCTTTTTTTTCCCTGCATGCAGTTTTTTTGTTTGTTTTTTTCTATCGAAGTGGATTTTTCTACAGAATTCTGTTAGGAACAACCCTTTTGTTGCCGTGGGTTCTTTCACACGTCCGCTAAGTGCATGCTGCACACGGGACTCGGTTTATCGTCTTATCCGAATGACTAGCGTCCATACCACCACTCAAGGTCTAGTGGAGGGGGAGAAAATATCGGCGGCTGAGCGGTGATTCGAACCAGCGCGCTCAGAGTTACGCTTTCTACGAACATGTTAACCATGTCGGATTAACGAGGTCTGGTAAAACGAGGAAAATTTATTGAGAAAAGAAATGCTCCCTGGACAGGGCCAAGTATATTGTGTCGACTTACATGATGAGACA
>NC_134891.1:23440815-23443315 GCF_041734735.1 Babylonia areolata
ACACTCACACTCGCGCGCGCGCACACACACACACACACACACACAAACACAAACACAGACCACACACACACACACAAACACACACACACACACACACACACAGAGAGAGAGAGAGAGAGAGACTGGGGGTAGGGAGGAATGTATGAAGGGAGAGAGAGAGAGAGGTGTACCATGCAGGAAATAAGTCATTTGTGCCAGAAACGAACTCTGCCAACACTTGGCAGCCGGCTGTCTGCTTGTCTCCCCCCCCCCCCACCCCCACTCTCCCCCCCGCCCCGGCCCCCTCTCCCCCCAGCCCCCTCCCCCCCCCCTCCCCAGCTTCGTTAGTATAGATTAGTATAGATCTTGCTTTCCATCTCTCCACCCGCCCCTCACACTGACACACACACACACACACACACACATACACACACACACACACACACACAGACGCACACAGACACACACATACACAACACAGACACACACACACACGCCCCCATCGCAGGCAGGGACACTCAGCTACGAGGACAGGTAAGCGGTGCCAAAGCCAAAATAGACACCACGTCAGCTTTGCCCCCAGTACTTTTTGAGTCCACCTCAACAAAATGAGCATCAGTTCCCTTCAACATTTCCACGCCAAATGTTCCAGGCAAAGCAACCTCTAATCCACGCCAAATATACCAGGCAAAGCACCTCTAATCCACGCCAAATATACCAGACAAAGCACCTCTAATCCACGCCAAATATACCAGGCAAAGCACCTCTAATCCACGCCAAATATACCAGGCAAAGCACTTCTAATCCACGCCAAATATACCAGGCAAAGCACCTCTAATCCACGCCAAATATGCCGGGCAAAGCACATCTAATCCACGCCAAAATGACCAAGGCAAAGCACTTCTAATCCACGCCAAACATCCCAGGAAAAGCACCTCTAATCCACGCCAAATATACCAGGCAAAGCACCTCTAATCCACGCAGAATGACCCAGGAAAGCACCTTAATCCACGCCAAATATATCAGGAAAATCACCTCTAATCCACGCCAAATATACCAGGCAAAGCACTTCTAATCCACGCCAAATATACCAGGCGAAGCACCTCTAATCCACGCCAAATTTACCGGGCAAAGCACCTCTAATCCACGCCAAATATACCGGGCAAAGGACCTCTAATCCACGCCAAATGACCCAGGCAAAGCACCTCTAACCCACGCCAAACATCCCAGGAAAAGCACCTCTAATCCACGCTAAATATACCCACGCAGAATGACCCAGAAAAAGTACCTCTAATCCACGCCATATGACCCAGCAAAACACTTCTATTCCATGCAAAAATACCCAGGCAAAGCACTTCTAATCCACGCAAAATGACCCAGGCAAAGCACCTATCCACGCCAAACATCCCAGGAAAAACACATCTAATCCACACAGAATGATCCAGGAAAAGTACCCCTAATCCACGTCATATGACCCTGGAAAACCACCTCTAATCCACGCCAAATGACCCAGGCAAAGCACCTCTAATCCACGCCATATGACCCAGGCAAAGCACATCTACTCCACGTCATATGACCCAGGAAAAGCACATCTAATCCACGTCATATGACCCTGGAAAAGCACATCTACTCCACGTCATATGACCCAGGAAAAGCACATCTAATCCACGTCATATGACCCTGGAAAACCACATCTAATCTACGTCATATGACCCAGGAAAAGCACATCTAATCCACGTCATATGACCCTGGAAAAGCACCTATAACCCATGCCAAATGACCCAGGCAAAGCACCACTAATCCACGCAAAATGACTCAGGAAAAGCACATCTAATCCACGTCATATTTTTCAGGAAAAGCACATCTAATCCACGCCATATGACCCAGGAAAAGCATCCCTAATCCACGTCATATGACCCAGGCAAAGCACCTCTAATCCACGCAAAATGACTCAGGAAAAGCACATCTAATCCACGTCATATGACCAGGAAAAGCACATCTAATCCACGTCATATGACCCAGGAAAAACACATCTAATCCACGTCATATGACCAGGAAAAGCACATCTAATCCACGTCATATGAGCCAGGAAAGCACATCTAATCCACGTCATATGACCCAGGAAAAGCACATCTAATCCACGCAAAAGGATCCAGGAAAAGCGCTTCTATTTCACGCAGAATGTTCCAAGCATTGCATTTCTAACCCCTCTCCCTATATCCCAGGTTAAGTCCTTTTAAAAGCATTTGCCATGTGTCCCTCATCACAGATATCACATTTCCCAGGGAAAGCATTTCTAATCCACGCCGAATGCTCTAGGCAAAAACCTTTGTTATACCAACCCCCTCCCCCCCCCCCCCCTCTCTCTCTCAGCCCACTATCACTTCCTTGGAATTACTCGGGTCACACGAAAATGTCAAGTTCCCATGCGTCAGCATAGATAAGAAATTTGACAGTGTGTGTGTGTGTGTGTGTGTGTGTGTGTGTGTGTGTGTGTGTGTGTGTGTGTGTGTGTGTATGA
>NC_134891.1:23460815-23465815 GCF_041734735.1 Babylonia areolata
CTAGGCACGGCAAGGCAAGGCAAGACTAGGCAAGGCAAGGCAATGCTGGGCAAGGCAAAGCTAAGCAAAATTCGTTTATTTCCGAGGATAATAGACATGCACTAGTGCGCTTTTTGACTCACTTGTGTAAACAAAGTGAGTCTATGTTTTAACCCGGTGTTCGGTTGTCTGTGTGTGTGTGTCTGTGTGTCCGTGGTAAACTTTAACATTGACATTTTCTCTGCAAATACTTTGTCAGTTGACACCAAATTTGGCATAAAAATAGGAAAAATTCAGTTCTTTCCAGTCATCTTGTTTAAAACAATATTGCACCTCTGGGATGGGCACAAAAAAAATAAAAAAGAAGCCTAATTATATGCAAACTGCATTTACTGTTATATTTATATTTTTTTGTATTCTCTAAACTTGGCACTTTGACCTCTTATTCTGACACAACAACAAGAGGAGTCATTATTATCATTTTTTGTTCAAACAGGAACTTCTTTTGCTAAGCATGGAATTTTTATTTATTTTTGCAAACGTTTTGGTGCAGGAAGTAAAAAAAGGGGAAATTACTCTGTAATTAATGCTAGGGGACTTAATTCGAATCTGGTTTGGACTTTTTTTCGTTTTTTTTAACGCGAAGCTTTATAATAACAAACGCAGAACACATTTTAACGATTAGATTTTTTTTTAAAGTGTATCACAAGTGAGTCTTGAAGGCCTTGCCTCTCTTGTTTTTTGTTCATCCAGTCCCTGACCTGTTTAAGGTCTACACTGCACAATTCCAAGCAATTCAACATGAATATAATTGTAGGGATCAGATACAAACGCATCAAACTATAACGATGCATGAATGATATTGACAGAAATACACACAGCAATAATGAGAGAACATCACCATAGCGAGGGAAGTGCATGGGCCAGACAACGGACAGACACAGTGAGAGACAGACAGACAGAGGGAGAGGGAGAAAGAGAGAGAGAGAGGGATGGAGAGAGAGAGAGCAGAAAAAGAGGGAGGGAGGGAGGGAGAGAGAGAGAAAGAAAGAGAGCAGAGAAAGAGAGAGAGAGAGCGCGCAGAGAAAGAGAGGGAACGGGAGAGAGAGAGAGAGAGAGAGAGAGAGAGAGAGAGAGAGCAGAGAAAGAGAGGGGGAACGAGAGAGAGAGAGCAGAGGAGAAGGGGGGGGGGAGAGGAGATTAGAAACTTAGTGGGAAAAGATGACTGATTTTTTCTTCCTTTGGGAAGTGGGAGAGAAAAGACTAAGCACACAGTGTGTTCACGTGTCTACACATACCCACCCACCCACACATTCTACCCTCATGAAATAAGACGCAGCAAATCAAATACAGAGAGTAAGAGACAGACAGACAGACAGACAGACAGAGATAAACAGACAGACAAAGTCAAAAAGTCCAAGTCAAAAAAAAATGTTTGAATTGTCAGGCCTCTTGGCCTATGACAACTGGAGTCACAGCAAAATGTAGCATGCAGCATGTGTTCATTTACAGACAGACAGACAGACAGACAGACAGACAGACAGACAGACAGACAGACAGAGATACAAAGACAGGGAAAGTCAGAGTCTCTAGGATCAAAAGCTGTCACACTGCCAGTGTCAGTGCCTCCATGGCAACCTGCGCGAAATGCCAACAGTATGCTCATAAACTTCTGTCTGTCTGTCTGTCTGTCTATCTATCTGTCTATCTGTCTGTCTGTCTCTCTTTGTCTGTCTGTCTTGTCTGTCTGCCTCTCTTTGTCTGTCTTTGTGTCTGTCTGTCTGTCTTTGTCTGTCTGTCTGTTTTTGTCTGTCTGTCTTGTATGTCTCTGTCTGTCTCTCTTTGTCTGTCTGTCTGTCTGTCTCTGTCTGTCTGTCTCTCCTTGTCTGTCTTTCTGTCTGTCTGTCTCTATCTCTTTGTCTGTTTGTCTGTCTCTCTTTGTCTGTCTGTCTGTTTGTCTCTCTCTCTCTCTCTCTCACACACACACACGCACACACACACACACACACACACACACACACACACACATACACACACACACAAAAGGGTGACAGAAATTGATAGCTGTTGATTTCAATGCCCAGTCATCACCTTATACATTCCCAGTGTAATACCCGCGAGAGAAAACTGCGTTGTTGACTTTTTTGTATATTTGATTGACACTTATACGGAGAGAGATAGGCAGAGACAGAGAGAAAGAGAGAGAGAGGGGGGGGGGAGAGGGGGGAGAAAGCGAGAGAGAGATGGGTGGGGGGATAGAGAAAGCGAGAGAGAGGGAGAGAGAGAGAGAGAGGGAGGGACACAAACAGAGAGGGAGAGAGGGGGGGGTGGAGAGAGGGGGGAGAGAGAGGGGGGAGAGAGAGAAAGCGAGAGAGAGAGAGGGAGAGAACGAAAGAGAGAGACAGAGAGAGAGGTCAGCTGAGCTTGTGAACGTCCTGTGGGTGACTTTTATACACTTTGTTCTTTGTCCACTCTCTCTCTCTCTCTCTCTGCCTTTGTCTCTTTGTCTCTTGTCACCAACAAAGAGGACTTTTATGTCTCTCTGGCATTAATTAAACGGTCTAATTAAACAACAAAAATAAATCAAACCAGATATAAATGTGAATTCACGTACACGTTTAGACCTCCACAACATTCTCTTCGGAAGTGTTCTTTGTGAAATTCATGAGTTTTGGGGGGAAGAGAGAGAGAGAGAGGGAGAAAAACAACATTAACTCTCTCCATACGAACGGCGAAAGAGACGACGCTAACAGCGTTTCACCCCAATTACCATCATCAAAATATCGCAAGCGGAAGGCTCTTATACTGAAGAGGTGAATGTTGACAAAGAATACCACAATTCTGACGTTGGAAGCTAAAGGTTGGGTCATTCAGACACCCACTGGACATCCGAGGGGTCTGTGTAGAGGAGAAGAGAGGACTGGCCGTACTGAGTGAGTTAATGCCTGGTTCAAGGTTGGAAAAGAAATGTCCGTTATTTATGTGCTGATACTTATTTGTAATTCAACGGCTGAGGCTTCCTTTGTTCTTGGTTTGTTTGTTTTTTGTTTTTGTTTTTTCTTCTTTCTTTCTTTCTTTCTCCGTCCATTGTTCGTGGGATGTGTTTTTGAGCGGGCGAAAACAGGATCTTAAAACTGTTTAAATAAATTTGAAGAAAAAACAAAACAAAACAAAAAACACAACGAAAACAGCGAGTTTAAGTTCCTCTTTAAAAGTACCCGGCGTTCTTAAGATCATGCTTTGCTGAAAGGGAAAGGACATGGGCTATCTGTCAAACACAGCCTGCAACAAAAAAACGAAAGAATCGATCACACCTGTCTCCCAAACAGCGTCAGGAAATCTTAACCCACCCCCCACCCCCACCACCCTCCGCCTCCCTCCCTCCCTCCCTCTCCCACGCCCCACGATTCCCCCTCGCATCACCCACCCCCCTGTGGTTCGTCCGTCGGAATCGACGAGGACCATCTAGTCATCCTGGGGGTGGGTGGGTTGGGCTCTGTGGGTGCGCAGATGACTGGTCAGGCCAATCCGTGCCCGGAAGGTTCTGACGCAGTGTGGACAGGGGATGGTGGCGGCTGTCGGGGACTTGCTGGCACTGCTTTTCCTGGCCTGTCTGCGTTACTCTGCTGCAGCGATTCTTACGGCAAAGCCCACTCGCGTGCATGCGAGTGAACGTGGGAGTTGCAGCCCACGAACGCAGAAGAAGAAGAAGAAGAGGGAATGAGTGAGTGAAGTGAACTGTCAAAAAGTTGGAACCAAGCAATGGAACTGGGTCCTGAGGCGTCTGCCCAGCAGATGTGGTGCAGCGTGTAGGGATTTGTCCCGACGTAGTGACACCTCAAGAAACTGAAACTGAAACTACTGTCCTGTGTACTCTGCACTGGCTGCCTGTTGATAACAGAATGAACTGCAAAATACATTTCACCTTTATCGTACGTTGTCGGTCTATTAGATTTTTATTTTTGTCTTTGAAGATATTTCCAAAATCTATATATTTTTATTGTTAGATTATTCCAGATTTCGTGTATTCCTCAAAGTATATACGGGATTCTTTTGCACATTTTCTTTCCGTCATTTAGTAAAGAAATCAATGCATCTTGCAAATAGCAACTCACATTTCGACTTTATAGGTTTCACAAATCCAAACTTTCTAACTTTCTAAAGAACAAAATCTATCAACGCAAGATTGTGTACTGCTTACTCGCCCTTTCTTATAAATCTGTGGCGTATGTGTGTGTGTGTGTGTGTGTGTGTGTGTGTGTGTGTGTGCGAGTGTGTGTGTGTGTGTGTGTGTGTGTGTATGTGGGGGGTGGGGGGACGTGTGTGTGTATGTGTGTGTGCGGGGGGTGGATGGGTGGGTGGGTGGGTGTGGGGTGACGGGTGTGTGGGTGTGGGTGCGGGTGTGTGTGTATATATGTTCGGGTGTGGGGTGGGGGGGGGGTGGCGGACGTGTGTGTGTGTGTGTGTGTGTGTGTGTGTGTGTGTGTGTGTGTGTGTGTGTGTGTATACATGCGCGCGTGCGTGCGTGTGTCTGTGTCTGTTCGCGCACGCGTGCGCGTGCGTGTGTGAGTCATTCAGTTTATTCACTTCACGCCAACAAACAGTTAACTTCGTCGCCTTCACCACGACACCCCCCCCCCCCCCCCCCCCCCCCCCCCCCCCCCCTTCTCCCGTAAGGACTCCACGCTCTCATTCACACACACCACAACAACACAACAGCACGGTGTCGGGGGACGGGGGGAGGGGGGAGGCAACTTTTTGTGGAACCTCCCCAGCACTGAACCCCCCCCCCCCCCCCATGTGAAAAAAGAGACGGGGGCATTGGCTGCCACTCTTTTGTCAACAGTCAGTGTACCGCGAAAAACAGAAATCTACCCACATGGGAGATACAGCTTTTCCCATAGAGTTGGTCAACCGAAAACGATTCTTCTCTTGGTGAGCGATTACAGAAGAGGAATGGAGGTCAGATAGGGGGGAGGGGGGTTAGGGGGGGGGGTGGAGTTGGGGGGCGGGGGGACGGG
>NC_134891.1:23483315-23493315 GCF_041734735.1 Babylonia areolata
CTCTCTCTCCTATTAGGCGGTACGGAAGATGAGAAATTACGACTGAACAATTTAATGTTTCATTTAACATTTAACCCTCTCTCTCCTATCAGGCGGTACGGAAGATTAGAAATAACGACTGAACATATGTTTTATAAGGACTGGCCCGGCGCTTCCTTTTTGGGGGAAATGTGTCTGGGTTTGTTCTAATGTACCTTTTTTTTTTATTATTATTATTATTTTACCTGTGTGCTAGCTGAATCGGTAGCGTAAGCAGCACTGACTTGAAGTTGTGTACCTTGTGAATGGAGAGAGTTACCACTCTTTGCTATTTTTCAAGTCACATACCTTTCAAACCCAAAACCTCTCTCAAACCATTAACTCACTCGGTACGGCCAGTCCTCTCTTCTCCTCAACACAGACTGACAGCCCTGAGTGTCGATGGACAAGGAGAAGACAGCAGGCCTGTGGTCCTTTGTGTTGGCATGTCTGTCCTGGCACTGTTGTCTGTGTTGCCGTGTGCGCGTGTGTGGTGGGTTTTAACTCACTCAGTACGGCCAGTCCTCTCTTCTCCTCTACACAGACCCCTCGGATGTCCAGTGGGTGTCTCAATGACCCAACCTTTAGCTTCCGTCGTCAGAATTGTGATATTCTTTGTCAACATTCACCTCTTCAGTATAAGAGCCTTCCGCTTGCAATATTTTGATGGTGGTAATTGGGCTGAAACGCTGTTAACGTCGTCTCTTTCGCCGTTCGTAGGGAGAGAGTTAACCCTTTGATGAATGTTTGAGAGTCGTGTCAGACTGTGACCACCCAGAACAGCAGAGGAGGCAACTCAGTGTTGTCCTGACTGTCTGGGCCAGTATCAGTATCAGTATCAGTAGCTCAAGGAGGCGTCACTGCGTTCGGTCACATCCATATACGCTACACCACATCTGTCAAGCAGATGCCTGACCAGCAGCGTAACCCAACGCACTTAGTCAGGCCTTGAGGAAAAAAAAAATATATATATATAAAATCAAACAATAAATAATATAATAAATTAATTAATTTTAAAAAAACATCAAATAAAAAAAAAATAAAAAAAATAACAAATTGATCATTGCGGAGAGCAACATACCCACTCTCTCAGCCAAGAGGGCTTTAAGACAGTCAGCGTTGGATATGGTTCCCAAAGGCCAGCTTAGCCCCCAAGGCTGCAGCACTTTTCAATGTTGCTAACAACAACAACAAAAAAAAAAAGAAAAAAAAAGAAGAATTTTTGTTTTTCTCAGGGCCTGATTAAGCGCGTTGGGTTACGCTGCTGGTCAGGCAACTGCTTGGCAGATGTGGTGGTGTAGCGTATATGGATTTGACCGAACGCAGTGACGCCTCCTTGAGCTGCTGAAACTGTACGTTGTGGGTCCAGTAGATTTTCATTTTTGTCTTTAAAGATATTTCTACAATCTAATTTTTTTTTATATTACATTATTCCAGATTTCGTGTATTCCTCAAAGTATGTACGGGATTCTTTTGCATATTTTCTTTCCGTTATTTAGTAAATATATGAATACATCTTACAAATAGCAACTCACATTTCGACTTTGTAGATTTTACAAATCCAAACTTTCCAAAGAATAAAATTTATCAACGCAAAATTGTGTACTGCTTACTTCGCTGGTTTGTGTGTGTGTGTGTGTGTGTGCGCGAGCGCGCGTGTGTGTGTGTGTGTGTGTGTGTGTGTGTGTGTGTGTGTGTGTGTGTGTGTGTGTGTGTGTGTGTGTGCGGGGGGTGGATGGGTGACGCCTCCTTAATTGAGCAACTGATACTGCTGACAAAAAAACAAAAACAAAAAACTACAAGAGAAACTTGACAGCTTCACATACAGAGGCTTGGGAAAGCGAAGAAAGAGGAAGGAAGGGAAACATGTTAGTGACGGAGGGGTGCGGGGGGGGGGGGGGGGGGGGCGGAGAAGAGGGAAGGGGGAGGGGGACGAGAGGGGGAAGAGGGAAGGGGGAACTTGTCAATCAACCGCGCTAAACACCGGTTCACAGCTAAGGGGCATAGCACACTGGTACAAAGCGGTCTCCTTGACAACGCTCGGTATAAGTGGTGATCTCCCCTGTGCTAAAATATTAACGTCTTTTTTGTTCGTGAGACCGTCGAGGGGGAAAAAAAAAAAAAGGTGGGACTTATATATGATCGGTTTTGTTGTTGTTGTTTGGTGGTGGTTGTTTTTTTTTCTACCTTTGAATCCGAAAAGGATACAAGGGAGATCATGCATAAGTGGTCAGTAACCACACTATAACCCAAGCATTGTCAGGCAGGTTCTGTTCAGTTCAGTTCAATTTTAGTTTCTCAAGGAGGCGTCACTGCGTTCGGACAAACCCATACACGCTACACCACATCCGCAAAGCAGATGCCTGATCAGCAGCGTAACCCAACGCCGCGCTTAGTCAAACCTTGAGGGGAAAGTAATCAGAAGAAAACAAAATGAAAATAATGAATAAAATGAATAGACAAATAGATAACTGAATAAATAAACAAAAGTAAATGATATAGTAAATGAATAAATGGATACATAAAAAAAATATAAGTGAATGATAAAAACGTAGAAATAAATATAATATAAAAAGAAAAGGAAACAAAACATGAATAGTAATAATGATGATATAATTAATTACACGAACGCGCGCGCGCGCGCACACACACACACATGCACGTGTGTAATATACATTAGACAACTCTATTACTGCTGTAGCTTCTTTTCACACATTGACATGCCCCCCCCCCCCTCCCCCCCCCCACCCCCTCCCTCCCATCAATCGAATCTCTTGCATTGTTACAAAGGGTGAAGACGTGTTTACAGTCTGACGAACAGACGAGAGAGAGAGAGAGATAGATAGAGGGGGAGAGTGAGAGACAGAGAGGAGAAACAGACAGACACACACACACACACACACACAGGGAAGGTGTTGTGTACAGCAGCCGAAGAAATGCGTGTATCTATCACAGGTTGACCCAATGAAGTCCGTGAATGATAGTGGAGGAAAACAAGTGCAAGACATAACTAAGAAAAAAAACAACCCACACACACACAAAACAACCTTAATGCAAAATTACTTTGCAAAGACATATGAAGAGGACCAAAAACAAAATAAAACAGAATGAAATGAAATAGAATTCACTCCCGAAAACGAAGTATGGCTGCCTACATGGCGGAGTAAAAACGGTCATACACGTAAAAGCCCACTCGTGCACATACGAGTGAACGTGGGAGTTGCAGCCCACGAACGCAGAAGAAGAAGAAGACGAAATAGAATAAAACGAAATAAAGGTAGATAATGCAGGGGAAAACGGGGAAAGTGGGAGAACGATACAAAAAATTAGGGCAATTTAAATTCTGGGTAAGAGAGATAATAATTATATATATATATATATATATATATAGAGAGAGAGAGAGAGAGAGAGAGAGAGAGATCACAGAGAGAGAGAGAGAGAGAGAGAGAGAGAGCAGGTTGAAACACATAAGGGAAGTAAGACAATTGAGCGTTCACGAGTGTGGCAAAAATGGAGTTTTTCCCCTTGTTATTCAGAAACAATGTGGGGGGAAATGGGTCGCTGGTTTCATGATACCAAGAGTAGTTGTTTTCTGTTGAGGCCCTCTTTCGAAAGACACTTGTTTCAGCAAAGAGACAAGCTGATGCCTGGAAAAGGGTTAAAACACTCACAAGACGAACTGCAACGAACTCACTCATGCCTATCATTTCTTTTCAATCGCCAAAGACGTGGAACAAGCTCCCTGATATTCTCCGTCATTCTGATTCCCTCGCATCTTTTAAATCTCGTCTCAAAATTCACCTTTTCCCTCAGCAATAAGTTCAACTGTGGCAGGTCCACTTCCTTAGTGTTAGCTGTGCTTGACTATGTGTGTATACATATGTATGTGTACTTAACTACATGCATGTATATGAATGTGTATTGTGTGTGCCGGCGTGTGTTGATGTAAGTTTGTGCCTGCCTATGTGTGCGTATGTGTTAGGGTAGCTGTTAGATACACATGTATGTTAAAATGTATGTATGCATTGTGTGTGTGTGTGTGTGTGTGTATGTGTGTGTGTGTGTGGTGTGTACGTGTGTGTGTGTGTGTGTGTGTGTGTGTGTGTGTGTGTGTGTGTGTGTGTGTGTGTGTGTGTGGTATGGTGGTTTGCGTATGCCTGGTTTGTTGGCCTGTGTTTGTGTCTGGTGTGTGTTTTGTGTGTGTGTGTGTGTGTGTGTGTGTGTGTGTGTGTGTGTGTGTGTGTGTGTGTGTGTGTAGTCACATTTTGGTGTGTGTACGTAACATTGATGTAATGTTTTATGTTAACAAAAGCGTTTTTGTAAAGCACCTAGAGCAGATTTCTGGATAGTGTGCTATATAACTATCCATTATCATTATTATTATTATTATTATTATTATTATTATTATTATTATTATTATTATGCCTCATCGGACAGAAGCCGGCGTACCAGACAGTGGATAAAGATATATCGGCAGCAATGGCGTGGTTCTCCTTCTGTCAATCTTTCTCTATGTCCGTTTTTTTTTTCTCCTTCGGTCTGTCTGTCAGTCGGTCTGTCCGTCCGTCCGTCTGTCCCGTCCATCTATCTATTCATCTATGCACATACGTTTTAATATCTGTCTATCTATCTATCTATCTATCTATCTATCTATCTATCTATCTATCTATTAATCCACCAATTTATCAGACAGACAGACAGACAGACGGGAAGACAGAGGGAAACTCTGACAAAATGTGCCGCAGTCTGTTTTTTTTTTAACGAAGAGAATTCTTTTTTGCTTTTATTAACCACTCCACCCCCACCCGCCTAATATAGTGTCCAGAAAGGGGCCCTGGAGAGGGGGGGGAGTGAGGAGAGAGAACGGGGGTGGAGGGGAGGTTGTGGGGGGTTGGGTGATGGTCGGGGGGGGGGGGGGGGGGGGGGGGGGGGGGGATGGTTGAGGGAGGGAGGTGGGAGGATGGAGTGTGAGGCGTCCGGCCTTCACACACACAATGTCAGTCGTACACAAAGATGGACTGGAGACTAACAACAACTCCCCTCGCCTCTTACCCCCTTCTCTCTCCCCCCTCTCTCTCTCTCTATCTCCCTCTCTCTCTCTCTCTCTCCCTCTCTCTTTCTCACTCTCGCCCCTTCTCTATCTCCCCCTCTCTCTCCCTCTCTCTCTCTCGCCCCTTCTCTCTCTCCCTCTCTCTCTCTCTCTCTCTCCCCTTCTCTCTCTCCGTCTCTCTATCTCTCTCTCGCCCCTTCTCTCTGTCTCTCGCCCCTTCTCTCTCTCCCTCTCTCTCTCTCTCCCTCTCTATTTCTCTCTCTCTCGCCCCTTCTATCTCCCCCCGGTGTTTGGTTGTGTGTGTGTGTGTGTGTGTGTGTGTGTGTGTGTGTGTGTGTGTGTGTGTGTGTGTGTGTGTGTGTGTGTGTCTGTGTGTCTGTGTGTCCGTGGTAAACTTTAACATTGACATTTTCTCTGCAAATACTTTGTCATCATCTCATCTCATCTATCCCTTGACCCGTGGGTGGGTCGTTGGGGCACCATGGATGACTGCCTGGTCATCTCGCGCCACCTGCCTCGGTCCTCAGCGGCCCTTTGAGTTGTGGCAAATGGCAGGCCCGTCCACTCTTTGATGTTGTCCTCCCACCGCTTTCTCTGTCTGCCTCTCTTCCTCCTTCCTTGTACGGTACCCTGCAGGATGGTCTTGGCTAGGCCGTCTGATCGTGTGACGTGTCCATACCAGCGGAGCTTGCGTTCCTTCACTGTGGTTAGCAGGTCTTTGAATGGGCCAATGGCGTTTTGGACTCTTCTTTTCACTTCCTCATTTGTGATGTGGTCTTTGTATGTAATGTTCAGGATCTTGCGGAAGCATCTCATTTCCAGGGCCTGGATTCTTCTCTGGAGTTCTGCAGTGAGGGTCCAGGATTCGCAAGCGTATAGAAATATTGAGAAGATGAGGGAGCGCATTAGTCTGATTTTGGACGAGAGGGAGATCTTTTTGTCCTTCCATATAGTCTTCAATCGACTCAGTGCGGCAGTAGTCTGCGCGATTCTGGACAGGACCTCTGGTTTCGAACCCTCGTCTGACACAATGGCACCCAAGTATTTGAAGGAGGAGACTTCTTCCAGTTTTTCACCGTTTACGTGCAAGTTGGACGTTACGCCTTGGCTGTTGTTGGTCATAACCTTGGTCTTCTCGGCACTGATCTCCATGCCGTAAGCTGATGATGTCTTGTCAAGTTTGTGCACGAGTTCTTCAAGTTCTTTCTCTTCTCCTGCCAGGCCATCAATGTCATCGGCAAAGCGCAGGTTGGTGATGACTCTGCCTCCAATGCTGACAGTTCCCACATGATCTTCCAGGGCGTCAGTCATGATCCTTTCAAGAAAGAGGTTGAAGAGAGTGGGAGAGAGTAGACAGCCCTGTCTGACTCCGACCGTGGTTCTAAACCAGTTACCCGTGCTACCATTGAAGAGGACTGCACTGGTTGCTCTTTCGTATAGGTTCTGTATGGCTTGGATGATGTCTTCACTGATGTTGAATTTGTGCATGGTGGCCCATAAGGCAGCGTGCCATACCCTGTCGAACGCCTTCTTGAAGTCAATGAAGACGTGGTAGAGGTCTCTTTGGTGCTGGAGATACTTCTCGCACAGCAAGCGCAGGTTGAAGATTTGTTCTGTTGTGCTTCTCCCTGCTCTGAAGCCGGCCTGCTCTTCGGCGATGATCATTTCTGCTTGCGGCTTCAGTCGGTTGAGAAGGACCTTTAACATGACCTTGCTGGGGTGGCTGATTAGGCTGATAGTGCGGTAGTTTTTGCACTGTTGTAGATTGCCCTTCTTGGGGATTGTGATGACCAATGATTGTGTCCAGGTGGTTGGCCACTCTCCCGTCTGCAGGATCTTATTACAGATGGTGGTGAGGGCATCAATCACCGCTTCGCCTCCAGCTTGAATCAGTTCGGCGGGAATGTTGTCGACGCCAGCTGACTTCCCTGCTTTCAGTGTCTTCACTGCTGCCTCTACTTCTTCCCGAAGAATTGGCTGGCTGTCGTTGTTGGTTGATGGGGGACAGTTCAGAACTGAAGTGTCACCTTTGGTGTCATGGTTGTACAACTCGGAGCAATATTCAGTCCAGCGCTGTATGATGTCTTTTTCTTCAATGAGGCATTTCCCTGATTTGTCCTGGATGGTGCTGACTCGTCCTTGCTTGGTTGTTGTCAAGTTTTTGACAGTTGCGTACGCTCTTTTTGAGTTGTTCTTTTGCAGGTTGTCTTCAATCTCTGAGCACTGTTGTTCTATCCAGTTTTCTTTTGCTTTTCTCATGCTGGATTTGACCTTGTTGTTGGCGGTCCTGTATTTGTTTGTTCCTTCAGGGGTGCCTTTCTTGTTCTTCAGTGCTCTTCGTTTATCGCATAGGTCGAGGATGTCAGGGGTGACCCAGGGCTTCTTCACTGGTCGTTTTGTGCCCAGAACTTCTTTGGCAGTCTCAGTCACTGCAGTGTTAAATGTAGTTGTTTCTCTGTCGATGTTCGCCTCTTCGTCCTGCAAGATGGTCAGTGCGGCGAATTTTCCTCCAATCATGGCTTTGAAATATTCTGCAACCTCTGGGTCTTTCAGTTTCTCGAGGTCGAATCTCATTCGTGTGGTACCTTGCTTTGCGATCTTCTTGAGGCGGAGTCGGAAGGTCATCATGACCAGGTTATGGTCGCTGCCCACGTCTGCCCCTGGGAAGCTTCTGGTCCTGGCGATGTTGATGCAGGACCGAAAGCGTTTCTTCACCAGGATGTAGTCGATCTGGTTGTTGTAGTCTCCGCCAGGGCTTTGCCAGGTCCATCTTCTGGATTTTTTGTGCGCTCCAAGTGTGTTTGCCAATATGAGGTCATTGTATCTGGCAAACTCCAACAATCTGAGACCTCTGTCGTTGGATGCCTCATTGCAGAAAGGACCGCAGTTGCCTTGCCAGTTTGGCTGTGCGTCTGCTCCAACCTTTGCGTTCCAGTCGCCCTGCACCACAAGTATGTCCTTCCGTGGTGCTTGGTTCACGATGTCTTGTAGCTGGTCGTAGAATGCCTCAACCTCGCTGTCCTCGTAGTCAGAGGTAGGTGCGTACGCCTGTATGATCGTGATGTTGAATGGTGAGGCTTTGAGCCGAATGGTGATGATGCGGCTTGAAACTGGGCGACATCCCAAGATGCAGTTTGTGATGTTCTTGAGGACGAGGAAGCCTACCCCATGCTCGTGGCGGTCTTCTTTGCCACTGTAGTACAGTTTGTGGCCTTCTTCAGTTGTGAGATCTTTAATGTTCTTCAAGCGTACTTCACAAAGCCCTATGATGTTCCAGTTGTATCGTTCCATCTCGTATGTCAGTTCTTTGATTTTTCCTGCTGCACGGAGAGTTCTTACGTTCCATGTGCCAATCACGATGTTGTCTCTGCCTCTGATTTTTGCTGAGGTGTTACCAGTAGCATATTTTTCGCCTCTGCCCTGGTGTGCAGCAGAAGACGCGGTCCTTGGTGACCCGGGCGGCGACCGATCCGGTATGGAATGAGTGGGGGTTGTCATCATCATGGTGTGTCTTGGGCTGAGTGGCCTGGCGGAGCCCATCCCTCTCCAGGTCGTTGGTCACAGCCGAGGTCACCCAATACCTGGGTGGTCGCCTTGACCCCGGACACTTAGTCGTTGAGCTTGCTGGAAGCCCTTCCGCCCTAGCCGTTGGCTGGCTGTGCAGCTCTTCCGCCCCCTAGTGGTGCAGTGTCAACACCACCCCCTCACGTGGTTTAGCCCGCCAGCTGAGGCGGTGTACCAGGGTGTGGCGCTTGGAGCCAACACGTGAGAGCTTTAGGAGATGGATGAGGACCAGTGATGCCCGTCTGCTCCCGAAGGAGCACAGCTGCCAGACATCAAAGGTACTACCTCTATCCAGAGCCCCCTACACCCCTTTGTCAATTGACACCAAATTAGGCATAAAAATAGGAAAAATTCAGTTCTTTCCTGTCATCTTGTTTAAAACAATATTGCACCTCTGGGATGGGCACAAAAAAATAAAAAATGAAGCCTAATTATATGCAAACTGCATTTACTGTTATATTTATATTTTTTGTATTCTCTAAACTTGGCACTTTGATCTGATATTCGACACAACAACAAGAGCAGTCATTATTATCATTTTTTGTTCAAACAGGAACTTCTTTTGCTAAGCATGGAAGTTTCATTTATTTTGGAAACGTTTTGGCGCCTAGTAAAAAAAGAGAAATTACTCTGTAATTAATGCTAGGGGACTTAATTTGCTTTAAACTGATCTTTATGATCTTAAACATTACATTTTGTTTCTTTTCTTTTCTTTTTTCTTCTCCCAAGCTTATCCATCATATTTAATACAAAGCACTTTTCAACCATTTTTAAAATCTCTTTTTTTTTTCTCCTCCTAATGATTCCTTTACAGGATAAAGTGTGAAGCACAAGTGAGTCTTGTTAAATATTGTGTAGTGTAGACCGTATTCAGGGCGGTGACTGGATGTAAAAAAGCACACCAGTGCTTAACTATTATCCTCGAAATTAAGAATTTGTCTTGTCTTGTCTTGTCTCTCGCCCCTTCTCTCTCTCTCTCTCGCCCCTTCTCTCTCCCCCCCCCCTCTATCTCTCACATACACACACACGCACGCACATACACACACACGCGCGCGCACACAACACACACGCAAGCACACACACACACACACACGCACGCAAGCACACTCACACACACACACACGCACGCAAGCACACACACAGAAACAAAAACGAAACACACACACACACACACACACACACACACACACTCACTCACTATACAACCCACCCCGCACCGCCTCTCTCCCTTTCCTTCCCCTTTTTCTCTACCTCCCTCCCCCCGCCCCACTCCCTCATCCTCCCTCCTCCCTTCCCCTTCCTCTTCCTCAAAGAGGACACATTAATATTACCAAAGTCCCCCAAACAACAACACAGCTAGGGAGAAAA
>NC_134891.1:23498315-23503315 GCF_041734735.1 Babylonia areolata
TATTTCTGGTCTGTTGTCTGTGTGTGTCTGGTCTGTTGTCCGTGTTTGTGTCTGGTCTGTTGTTCTGTGTGTGCTTGGTCTGTTGGTCTGTGTGTATTTCTGGTCTGTTGTCTGTGTGTGTCTGGTCTGTTGTCTGTGTGTGCTTGGTCTGTTGGTCTGTGTGTATTTCTGGTCTGTTGTCTGTGTGTGTTTGGTCTGTTGTCAGTGTTTGTGTCTGGTCTGTTGTTCTGTGTGTGTCTGGTCTGTTGTCAGTGTTTGTGTCTGGTCTGTTGTTCTGTGTGTGTTTGGTCTGTTGTCTGTGTGTGTCTGGTCTGTTGTTCTATGTGTGTTTGGTCTGTTGTTCTGTGTTTGTGTCTGGTCTGTTGTTCTATGTGTGTCTGGTCTGTTGTTCTGTGTGTGTCTGGTCTGTTGTTCTATGTGTGTTTGGTCTGTTGTTCTGTGTGTGTTTGGTCTGTTGTTCTGTGTGTGTTTGGTCTGTTGGTCTGTGTGTGTTTGGTCTGTTGGTCTGTGTGTGTCTGGTCTGTTGGTCTGTGTGTGTCTGGTCTGTTGTTCTATGTGTGTTTGGTCTGTTGTTCTGTGTGTGTTTGGTCTGTTGGTCTGTGTGTGTCTGGTCTGTTGGTCTGTGTGTGTCTGGTCTGTTGGTCTGTGTGTGTCTGGTCTGTTGGTCTGTGTTTGTGTCTGGTCTGTTGTTCTATGTGTGTCTGGTCTGTTGTCTGTGTTTGTGTCTGGTCTGTTGGTCTATGTGTGTCTGGTCTGTTGTCTGTGTGTGTCTGGTCTGTTGGTCTGTGTGTGTCTGGTCTGTTGTTCTGTGTGTGTCTGGTCTGTTGGTCTGTGTGTGTCTGGTCTGTTGGTCTGTGTTTGTGTCTGGTCTGTTGTTCTATGTGTGTCTGGTCTGTTGTCTGTGTTTGTGTCTGGTCTGTTGTTCTATGTGTGTGTGTTTGGTCTGTTGTTCTATGTGTGTCTGGTCTGTTGTTCTGTGTGTGTCTGGTCTGTTGTTCTATGTGTGTGTCTGGTCTGTTGTTCTATGTGTGTCTGGTCTGTTGGTCTGTGTGTGTCTGGTCTGTTGTTCTATGTGTGTCTTGTCTGTTGTTCTGTGTGTGTCTGGTCTGTTGTTCTATGTGTGTGTCTGGTCTGTTGTTCTATGTGTGTCTGGTCTGTTGGTCTGTGTGTGTCTGGTCTGTTGTTCTATGTGTGTCTGGTCTGTTGTTCTGTGTGTGTCTGGTCTGTTGTTCTGTGTGTGTCTGCTCTGTTGTTCTGTGTGTGTCTGGTCTGTTGTTCTGTGTGTGTCTGGTCTGTTGTTCTGTGTGTGTCTGGTCTGTTGTCAGTGTTTGTGTCTGGTCTGTTGTTCTATGTGTGTCTGGTCTGTTGTTCTATGTGTGTTTGGTCTGTTGTTCTGTGTGTGTTTGGTTTGATGGTATGTGTGTCTGGTAGAAAGCTTCCACTGAATTTTTTACGTTCTTAATTCTTAAGACCCTCCGCCTATTTGTGTGAGTTGTGACTGTGGCGGGTTGAGCATTGTGGGTCTGATTCATTGCTTACCCATTGCCTGTCACGCCTTTCAGATCGGTCAGTTCTTCCTGAGCGCCCCCCTCACCAGTGTCAAGGACCCGGACGACCTTCCGCACGCCGGGATGCTCCTCCGAGACCCTTCCAAAGACCCCGGTGACCACCCCTTCTCGTCCCCCTGGGCCCCTCACCCCTCCCTACCCCCCTTCGACCCCTTGATCAAACCTTTCCGAGGAGGATTCTACGGAGACCAGCTTCCACGCGGAAGAAGGAGAAGAAGGTCCGTGGATGATGCTGAGGAAGAGGAGGAGGTGGGGAAGGAAGCTGACGTGGCGCACGTGCGACGCAAACGAGCCAACGGGGAAGAGGAGAAGAAAGGACCCAGCTGGGACACTTTCGGGTTTCCCGGTTTCCTGTTCTCCGACGTGCCGGACCACAGAGCCCCAGCCCCGGTCCCCGTAGTGTTCCCTTTCTCCGAGACGTCGTTGTTCCTGTCCGGACTGCGACAGCTGTTCTCTCCTCCGCGGCACTCCCACCGCCGCCGACGACCTGGGAGGAGCAACAACAACAACAACAACAACAATCCGTTGTTGCGGCAGTCAGGAACCAGTAGCGTTGCCCTCCAGGACCCATACGGTGCCAGACCAAACGTCATCTACGGGGATTCCCCTCCCTACCGACAGACCGTCACGTCCAGGCAGGCCCCGGTGGTCCCAGCCCCCCCTGCACCTGTTGGGCCGTGGTCCCCCCAGGGCCAGCCCTCCGCTCCTCCTCCTGCTGCTGCTGCTCCGTCTCCTGTGGTTATCTCGCCCGCCAACCAAGCGTCAGCGGCTCAGGCTAATGTTGTTCAACCTTCAGGAGCACGGTCCTTAGCCAGGCAGCCTTTAGGGAATCAGCCACTTTGGGGACAGCCTTTAGGGAACCAGCCACTTGGGGGACAGCCTTTAGGGACCCAGCCACTTGGGGGCCAACCTTTAGGGAATCAGCCACTTGGGGGACAGCCTTTAGGGGATCAGCTACTTGGAGGACAGCCTTTAAGGAATCAGCCACTTGGGGGACAGCCTTTAAGAAATCAGCCACTTGGGGGACAGCCTTTAGGGACCCAACCACTTGGGGGCCATCCTTTAGGGAATCAGCCCGTCTGGATCAACGTCTCTGTCAGCTCCACCCACGACGTTCCGAGCGCCCTCTGTGCCGGCCCCGGGTTACATCCCTTCGCAGCCCCAGGTGTCGGGAACAGGGGGAACAATCTACGGAGACACCCTTCCCGCTTACAGCGCCACCAGCATGGCGGCCGGCAGCAGCAGCAGCAGGAGAGTGAAGAGGGCGTCCGACAACAGCTCTCCTTCCGACATGGTCACTTTCGGCGACTTTTCCATTCCCGCCGACACCTTAACCAAGCTGCTCAACCCGCGGGGAAGCCGTTCCGACGACACCGATCACCGCGGCGCTGCTTACCGTTCCCACGCTCCGCCTCCACCTCCGCCTTCCCCCAGGTACAGCAACGTCCTTCCTCCGATGGGGTACAATAGCCCCCGTCCGTCTTTCTACGGTCCCCAGTTTCCCTCACGTCGGGTAGGGGGTGGGTATCCCTTCTCCTCCCCTCCCCTGGCTCCACTTCGTCAGGCCCAGCTCCTCAACGCCCGGCGAAGAGTCCTGGCTGCCAACCACGTGACCCGAGCGCGTATGGGCCTTCCCGCACACACCCGGATGTCCCAGCAAGCCCCGGCGGCGGCAGCAGCAGCGACGGCGGGGAGGATGGCGCCTATCGGGCATGAGCTGACGGTGTCCCTTCCCATGGGAGCTGCCCTGCCCGTGTACGGCAACCACCCGGTGTACTGACCTTCCGGTGTGTGTCATCTGGGCCGGGGTGTACGAGGCAGCGCTAAGTTTGCTTAGAGTTTAAGAATGTTCCTTAGTATATGAAGTGGAGTGATGGCCTAGAGGTAACGCGTCCGCCTAGGAAGCGAGAGAGAATCTGAGCGCGCTGGTTCGAATCACGGCTCAGCCGCCGATATTTTCTCCCCCTCCACTAGACCTTGACTGGTGGTCTGGACGCTAGTCATTCGGATGAGACGATAAACCGAGGTCCCATGTGCAGCATGCACTTAGCGCACGTAAAAGAACCCACGGCAACAAAAGGGTTGTTCCTGGCAAAATTCTGTAGAAAAATCCACTTCGATAGGAAAAACAAATGAAACTGCACGCAGGAAAAAATACAAAAAAAAATTGGGTGGCGCTGTAGTATAGCGACGCGCTCTCCCTGGGGAGAGCAGCCCGAATTTCACACAGAGAAATCTGCTGTGATAAAAAGAAATACAAATACAAATACGGAGCTGCAGCCTGGGGGACTAGTTAGCCTTTGGGAACTGTCCCAACGCCGTCTGTCCTAAAACCCTCTTGGCCGAGAGAGTGGTGATGTAACTTGGGCAAGACACTCTCTACTGTAATCAGATTCTAATCCCAGATAGTCAGGAGAGCAGTTGCCTTCCTCTGCTGTTGGACACCACTGACTATCATACATCTTCTTCCGCGTTCCCTGGCATACAAGTATATGGAATTAACCGTGCAGTTAGGAACATTCTTAACGATAAGCAAACTTTGCACTGCTAAGTTCGCTCATGTGACCCACCCTCTGGTGATTGTCATGAGGGATTCTTCTTCTTCTTCTTCTTCGTTCGTGGGCTGTAACTCCCACGCTCACTCGTATGTACACGAGTGGGCTTTTACGTGTATGGCCGTTTTTTTACCCCGCCATGTAGACAGCCATACTCCGTTTTCGGGGGTGTGCATGCTGGGTATATTCTTGTTTCCATAACCCACCGAACGCTGACATGGATTACAGGATCTTTAACGTGCGTATTTGATCTTCTGCTTGCATATACACACGAAGGGGGTTCAGGCACTAAGCAGGTCTGCACATATGTTGACCTGGGAGATCATAAAAATCTCCACCCTTCACCCACCAGGCGCCGTCACTGTGATTCGAACCCGGGACCCTCAGATTGACAGTCCAACGCTTTAACCACTCGGCTATTGCGCCCGTCTGTCATGAGGGATGGTTCTGCTCCATTTCGTCTTGTGCTCTCACAGCGTCCTCCTTCCGTGGAGCTGGCTGTGTGGAGGTTTTGGAGATCATCGGGATAGGAGCCCACTCTGGAACTGGAACACGACCAGAGAAGCATCACCTGTGTGTTTTTAGATCACTTGTCTTGTTTTCTGTTATTAACTCTCTCCATACGAACGGCGAAAGAGACGACGTTAACAGCGTTTCACCCCAGTTACCATCATCAAAATATTGCAAGCAGAAGGCTCTTATACTGAAGACGTGAATGTTGACAAAGAATACCACAATTCTGACGACGGAAGCTAAAGGTTGGGTCATTCAGACACCCACTGGACATCCGAGGGGTCTGTGTAGAGGAGAAGAGAGGACTGGCCGTACGGAGTGAGTTAAAGTGTAGAAATAGATCGGATATAACGTAAGATATACA
>NC_134891.1:23505815-23518315 GCF_041734735.1 Babylonia areolata
GACTCGGGTTTAACTGTTTGGAGCATTCGAAACATTTAGATATTAACTCTTTCCATACGAACGGCGAAAGACACGACGTTAACAGCGTTTCTCCCCAATTACCACCATCAAAATATTACAAGCGGAAGGCTCTTACACTGAAGAGGTGAATGTTGACAAAGAATACCACAGTTCTGACGTCGGAAGCTAAAGGTTGGGTCATTCAGACACCCACTGGACATCCGAGGGGTCTGTGTAGAGGAGAAGAGAGGACTGGCCGTACTGAGTGAGTTAATTATACAAAATACCACAAAGACACGTATGTCCATGATGTAGAAAGACGTCTTTGTGACACGGCTGTCCATGATACATAAAGACTTCTTTGTGACACGTATTTCCATGAAATACTTCTCAATGTAAAATCCGTTCATGAATCAAAGACTTCTTTGTGAAACATGTGTCCATGATATAGAAAGACTTATTCGTGACACATGTGTCCATGATATAGAAAGACTTCTTTGTGAAACATGTGTCCATGATATAGAAAGACTTCTTTGTGACACATGTGTCCATGATATAGAAAGACTTCTTTGTGAAACATGTGTCCATGATATAGAAAGACTTCTTTGTGACACATGTGTCCATGATATAGAAAGACTACAGTACGCAAACACACAAGCATGCACTGAAGGCCTGACAAGCGCGTTGGGTTATGCTGCTTGTCAGGCATCTGTCTTGCATATTTTGTATTTGTATTTGTATTTCTTTTTATCACAACAGATTTCTCTGTCGTGAAATTCGGGCTGCTCTCCCCAGGGAGAGCGCGTCGCTACACTACAGCGCCACCCATTTAAAAAAAAAAAAAATTCCTGCATGCAGTTTTATTTGTTTTTCCTATCGATGTGGATTTTTCTACAGAAATTTGCCAGGAACAACCCTTTTGTTGCCGTGGGTTCTTTTACGTGCGCTAAGTGCATGCTGCACACGGGACCTCGGTTTATCGTCTCATCCGAATGACTAGCGTCCAGACCACCACTCAAGGTCTAGTGGAGGGGGAGAAAATATCGGCGGCTGAGCCGTGATTCGAACCAGCGCGCTCAGATTCTTTCGCTTCCTAGGCGGACGCGTTACCTCTAGGCCATCACTCCACTTATATGGTGTAGCATATATGGATTTGTCCGAACGCAGTGACGCCTCCCCCTTGAGAAACTGAAACTTTAGAAACTTTGAATACTTATTTGTGACATGTGTGTCCATGAGACGGAGAGACTTCTTTATGACACATATTTATCTTTTTGTTTCATGGACACATGTATCCGCAATGCACGCCTGTTTTCCCTCAACAAACACAACGCCACAAAAGGATCTGCTTCGTGGGCAGTCACCCTTGGCAGGTAGTAAGGGTAAATTGCCTTCGGGTTTGAAGACCCTCAATTAGGCTCTTGTGTTCCTGAATACCAGATACTGCTTGCCCTCGGTACAGTTTGCCTTACCTCATGCAGATTACCCACAGGTATGTATGATAGTCGGTTTTGACTGTGACCATCAGAACAGCTGTCGCGACTATCTGGGCTAGAATTTGATTATGGTGGAGAGTGTCTTGCCCAAGTTACATCCCCACTCTCTTGGCCAGCAGGGTTTTAGGACAGTCGGCGTTGGGATAGTTCCCGAAGGCCAACCTGCCCCAAGGCTGCAGCACTGAGAGCCAGTGCCCGTTTGAGAGTCATAGACCTTCACAAAAGACTAAGCTGTAAATGATTTCCCATTGCAATGGAAAAACTATTGACAATACAGCTCTCACTTTGCTGTTGGCCCAACAGTCAACTTTTGTCAAACTGTGATACATGGTGCACATTTACCAGCAGGCACGATGACCTCTTGAACACAACCTCTGTAAGTCTCTTTGCCACGTGTTTCTCGGTCTGGTGATGACGTTAGACGTTAACTCTCTACATACGAACGGCGAAAGAGACGACGTTAACAGCGTTTCACCCCAATTACCATCATAAAAATATTGCAAGCGGAAGGCTCTTATACTGAAGAGTTGAATGTTGACAAAGAATACCACAATTCTGACGGCGGAAGCTAAAGGTTGGGTCATTCAGACACCCACTGGACATCCGAAGGGTCTGTGTAGAGGAGGAGAGAGGACTGGCCGTACTGAGTGAGTGTAGTTTTGGTAGTGAGGTTTGTTTCTGTTGCGGGTTTGTAACTGTTATTTAGTTGTTGGTTTGTTTGTTTTGTTGTTGTTGTTGTTGTTTTTCGGGGGTGGGGCAGGGGAAGGGGGGTATTTGTAATTTTTTTTTTTTCGGGGTTGCAGCTGTTGTTGTTGTTTGAGGAGTCATTTTGTTGTTATGAGGGGGTCGTGTTTGTTTGTTCTGTGGGGTCTTCTCGTGTGTTGTGGTGGTTGTGTTTGCTGTGATGGGTATTAGTGTGTTGTGTGGTGTGTTGTGTTCGGCTGTTGTGTTGCGGTAGGAATTGGGTTTTTGTGGGTGATTTCTTGGATTGTTGAGTTGTTTCGTTCACGGTAGCTTTGATAGTGAGGTTTGTTTGTGTTGTGGGGTCATCACTGTTGTTTGGTGGTGGGGGTGGGGGGTGGGGGTGGGGGTGAGGGGGCTGGGGGGGCGGGGGGGGTGAGGGGTATTTGTGATTTGTTTTTCGAGGTTGTAGTTGTTGATTAAGGGGTCATTTGTTGTTGTGATGGGTTGGTTGGGTTGTGTGGGTTTTTGTTGTTGTTGTTGTTGTTGTTTTGATTTGATTTGGTTTTTTTTTTTTTCTCCTGTGTCTTGTTTGGTTGTTATTGTTCTGGGTGTTGTTGTTAGTGTTGTGGCTTTGGAGGCAAAGGAGGAAGGAGTCCAGCAAAAAAAAAAAAAACAAAAAAAAGGGGGGGGGGGGGGGGGTGGCGGCACAAAGTAGTCGAGACGTTGGTCCTCAAGAGAGGTGCGGAGTGACGCTGTTTTTTTGTTTGTTTGTTTGTTGTTTTTTTTACGGCAAGTGCTCGATGCCTCCCAGTTTCGCACAGCACAGCACAGCAGGCAGTTGTTGTCTCTTTCTGTGCAAGCAGGGCATTGTCTCTCTGTGGGTGCCACGAGGGACTTGATGGCTGCCAGAAGTGAGACGTTTTAACTCACTCAGTACGGCCAGCCCTCTCTTCTCCTCTACACAGACCCCTCAGATGTCCAGTGGGTGTCTGAATGACCCAACCTTTAGCTTCCGTCGTCAGAATTGTGGTATTCTTTGTCAACATTCACGTCTTCAGTATAAGAGCCTTCCACTTGCAATATTTTGATGGTGGTAATTGGGGTGAAACGCTGTTAACGTCGTCTCTTTCGCCGTTCGTATGGAGAGAGTTAATTTAGAGAGTCGTGCAGGGAGCTAAGCTGGAGTCACGTCTGACACAGAGAATTCACTTAACCCTTTCACCGCCAAGCTCGCATTTATGCACAGGCATGGTAGAGGACCCATGTCACTGAAAAGGTGACCATTCATTGGTCTGTTATCCATGAACCTACTGCTCTTAACGTTCGGTGCCATATTTTCTATACATCGCAGGGGGGGGGGGGGGGGGGGGGATCCCCAGCTATTCTTAGCCACTGTCTTTTCTGTGTTTATACCACAAGAGAATTTTGTACTCTAAATTGACTGGCGGTGAAAGGGTTAATAGTGGTGGGCCTCTCTCTTTGGAGATAGAGAGGTTTCAACGAATTCCCTTCTTAGTAGTTGCTGTTGTTGCTGTTGTTGTCGTTGTCTTTAAATCGCCAAAGAGTTTGATTTCTACATTTGTGCTGTCTCCTTCCTCCTCCACCTCCTCCTCCCCCTCAACCACCCACCCACCCACCCACACCCACACCCACACACACACGCGGGGTGGGGAGTGGGGTGGGGGTGGGGGTGGGGAGGGGTTTAGACACCAAACAAACAAACGTATGCAGGATTTCTAGTGTTCGCGGGAATTCAGTGGGTGGGAACTGTTTGGGTTTACTTTTTTTTCTTTTTTCTTTTTCTTCTTTTCCTTCCCCCTCCCCCCCCCCCTCCCCATTCTTCGACTGGCTGTCTGTCTGCCTCTCTCTCTCTCTCCCTCTTTCTCTCTATTTCTCTCTCTGTCTCTGTCTCTCCCTCTCTCTCTTTCTCCCTCTTTTTCTGTCTCTTTCTGTCTCTGTCTGTCTGTCTGTCTCTCTCTGTGTCTCTGTGTGTCTGTCTTTCTGTCTATCTGCCTCTGTCTGTCTGTCTGTCTGTCTCTCTCTCTCTGCATGTCTGTCTTTTTGTCTGTCTCTCTGCATGTCTGTCTATCTGTCTGTCTGTCTGTCTGTCTCTCTCTCTCTCTCTGCATGTCTGTCTTTCTGTCTGTCTCTCTGCATGTCTGTCTATCTGTCTGTCTGCCTGTCTGTCTATCTCTCTCTGTGTCTCTGTGTGTCTGTCTTTCTGTCTATCTGCCTCTGTCTGTCTGTCTCTCTCTCTGCATGTCTGTCTGTCTGCATGTCTGTCTGTCTCTCCCCCCCCCCTCTCTCTCTCTCTGCATGTCTGTCTCTCTCTCTCTCTGCATGTCTGTCTGCATGTCTGTCTGTCTCTCCCCCCTCTCTCTCTGTGCATGTCTGTCTGTCTGCATGTCTGTCTGTCTGCATGTCTGTCTGTCTCTCCCCCCTCTCTCTCTCTGCATGTCTGTCTGTCTGCATGTCTGTCTGTCTCTCCCCCCCTCTCTCTCTCTCTGCATGTCTGTCTGTCTGCCTGTCTCTCTCTCTCTGCATGTCTGTCTGTCTGTCTGTCTGCCTGTCTCTCTCTCTGCATGTCTGTCTGTCTGTCTGTCTCTCTGCATGTCTGTCTGTCTGTCTGTCTGTCTCTCCCTCTCTTTCTCTGTGCATGTCTGTCTGCCTGTCTCTCTCTGTATGTCTGTCTCTCTCTCTCTCTGTATGTCTGTCTCTCTCTCTCTGTATGTCTGTCTGTCTGTCTCTGCATGTCTGTCTGTCTGTCTCTCTGCATGTCTGTCTGTCTGTCTGTCTGTCTGTGTGTTTCTCTCTCTCTCTCTTGATATGACCGCTTATTTCTTGTTGCTTTTCTTTAACTCTTTCCATACGAACGGCGAAAGAGACGACGTTAACAGCGTTTCACCCCAATTACCACCATCAAAATATTGCAAGCGGAAGGCTCTTATACTGAAGACGTGAATGTCGACAAAGAATACCACAATTCTGACGACGGAAGCTAAAGGTTGGGTCATCCAGACACCCATTGGACATCCGAGGGGTCTGTGTAGAGGAGAAGAGAGGACTGGCCGTACTGAAGGAGTTAATGAATCATGTGGATGTGCCCCTTCATGAGGGGCAATGGTCAATACATGAATCAGTTATCCGTATCCGTATCCGTGTGCGTGTCCGTGTCCATGTCCCTCTCTCTGTCTCTGTCTCTCTGTCTCTCTCTGTGTCTCTCTGTGTGTGTCTCTCTCTCTGCATTACGATCATGTACCTTTAAATGTTTACTGTGCATTTGAGTGTATTTGAATGTCATGTGTGTACTTCTATAATCTTTCGAGTTTTTTTTTTTTTAATTTCATTTCTCTTTTCCCTGAGGGCTGGATGTAAAAAAAAAAAAAAAAAATGTGCATGCTTATTCCACTTCCCTCATTTAAAACGTTCGTTCGTTCGTTCGTTCGTTCTCTCTCTCTCCCTCTCTATCTATCTATCTATCGAGGGCAGTAGGGTGAAAGAGAGCGGAATGTCGTGAGTGAACAAGTCATCATCTTGTCCCGTGCGTCCGTGCTGTGTGCTTGGGGATTCAGGTCACAGCTTGTTCTCTCTCTCTCTCTTCCCCCCTTCCTCCTCTCTCTGTCTCTCTCTCTTTCTCTCTGTCACTGTCTCTGTCTCTCTCTCTCTCTCTCAGACTGCAGAAATGTTCGTGACAATTTTCACTGCAGAAGTGTTCGTGACACTGTTTACTTTATGCCGTTAACTGTCCGGACCACAAATTACACACACACACACACACACACACACACACACACACACACACACACACACACACACACATATATATATATATATATATATATATATATATATTTCTAGCAACCATGTAATATTCGAATGTCAGAATCTAAAATGTTTTTTGCCAGACTTCACCAAAAGTTCTTTTGAATGTGTTATTTGTTATTGCAGAAGGTTTGCTGCATAGTCCTATAGGACATTTGTTATAGATGTTATAGTTGTTTGATGTTGGCGTTTATAACGTTTCCATTTTTCCTAGCGTTGTCTTTCCCTATTCACCCTCCACACACACACACACTTTTACCCCTCCCCCTCTCACAGCCCCTACTCCCACGGTTTTTTTTTTCTCGTCTAATATCACTTCAAGTGGAAAGACATTAAACGGAAGACACACACACACACACACACACACACACACACACACACACACACACACATATATATATATATATATATATATATATATATATATATATATATATATATATATATATATATATATATATATAAGTTCGTGACACTTTTCGCTTTGTTTCGTTAAGTGTCCGGACGACATATTACAATATGTATGTTATGCTCGTGACACTTTTCACTTCATGTCGTTATATGTCCTGAATCAGAGACTGCAGAAGTGTCCGTGACACTCTTTCACTTCATGTTGTTAACTGTCCGGACCACAGACTACATAGATGTTCGTGACGCTTTTCACCACAGAAGTGTCCGTGACACTTTTCATTTTATGTCCTTAACTGTCCAGACCACAGACTACAGAGATGTTCGTGACACTATTCATTCCATGTCGTTAACTGTCCGGACCACAGACTACAGATGTTCGTTACACTGCTCACTACATGTCGTTAACTGTCCGGACTGCAGACTACAGAGATGCACGTGTTCGTGACACGTTTCACTACTGAAGTGTTCGTGACACTTTTCACTTCATATCGTTAGCTGTCTGGACCACAGACAACAGACGTATTCGTGACATTTTTCACTTCAGAGGTGTTCGTGACACTTTTTCACTTCATTTCCTTAATTATCTGTCCGGTCCACAGACTATGTAATGTGTTTGTGACAATTTTCACTTCATGTCTTTAACTGTCCAGACTACATCTACGTTTGTGACACTGTTCACTTATCCTTAACTGTTTAGCTGTTAGTGACACTGTTCACTCCACGTCGTTAACTGTCCGGACCACAGACTACAGAGATGTTAGTGACACTGTTCACTACATGTCGTTAACTGTCCGGACCACAGACTACAGAGATGTTAGTGACACTGTTCACTACATGTCGTTAACTGTCCGGACCACAGACTACAGAGATGTTAGTGACACTGTTCACTCCACGTCGTTAACTGTCCGGACCACAGACTACAGAGATGTTAGTGACACTGTTTACTCCACGTCGTTAACTGTCCGGACCACAGACTACAGAGATGTTAGTGACACTGTTCACTCCACGTCGTTAACTGTCCGGACCACAGACTACAGAGATGTTAGTGACACTGTTCACTCCATGTCGTTAACTGTCCGGACCACAGACTACAGAGATGTTCGTGACACTATTCATTCCATGTCGTTAACTGTCCGGACCACAGACTACAGAGATGTTCGTGACACTATTCATTCCATGTCGTTAACTGTCCGGACCACAGACTACAGAGATGTTAGTGACACTGTTCACTCCACGTCGTTAACTGTCCGGACCACAGACTACAGAGATGTTCGTGATACTATTCATTCCATGTCGTTAACTGTCCGGACCACAGACTACAGAGATGTTCGTGACACTATTCATTCCATGTCGTTAACTGTCCGGACCACAGACTACAGAGATGTTAGTGACACTGTTCACTCCACGTCGTTAACTGTCCGGACCACAGACTACAGAGATGTTAGTGACACTGTTCACTCCACGTCGTTAACTGTCCGGACCACAGACTACAGAGATGTTAGTGACACTGTTCACTACATGTCGTTAACTGTCCGGACCACAGACTACAGAGATGTTAGTGACACTGTTCACTCCACGTCGTTAACTGTCCGGACCACAGACTACAGAGATGTTAGTGACACTGTTCACTACATGTCGTTAACTGTCCGGACCACAGACTACAGAGATGTTCGTGACACTGTTCATTCCACGTCGTTAACTGTCCGGACCACAGACACCAGAGATGTTAGTGACTTCACATCCTTGCGCAGCAGCGGGTCAGCTCTCTCTGACCTTTCCACGCTTTTCTCCCTACGCTGACAGTCCACACGGACTTCGCGCGAGCAAATAAAGTCCCACCCTTGACAACACTATTCAGTACACAGGCAGGTTGCTTTCGATTTTGTTCCCCCCAAAATGAAGGGAAAAAAGTCGTTTTTGTGACTCTCTGCATCACAAACAGAGAGAGAGAGAGAGAGGAGGGGGAGGTGGATGAGGGGGAAAGAAAGACAGATTCAGAACAATTTCAAACGACTGTACTGTCTGAACGTCTGGGAAAAAGTAGCACTTCATCAGTTGTACTTTTAGCGTGTTAGTGTTCCTCTCTCTCTCTCTCTCTCTCTCTCTCTCTCTCTCGCTGTCTCCCTGTCTTCTGTCTCTGTCTCTCTCTCTCTCGAAACTATTACGTCATGAAAACACTGTTTCGTAGCTAGGCTAGTTTTCATTTGGAACTTATGTTATATCGAGTTGTCTATGTATGTTGCATAATGTGAGGGTTTTTTTGTGTGGTTTGTTTGTTTCTTTGTTGTTTTTTCTTTGTTTTTCATTATATTATGTTCACATACCCCTTAATAAGGGGCTTTGGCCTATATCAATAAACCATCTTGAATCTTGATTCCTCTTTCTTTCTCTGTCTCTCTGTCTCTCTCTCTCCCTCCTCTCTCTGTCTCTGTATTTCTCTCTCTCTCTCTCTCTCTCTCTCTCTTTCTTTCTTTCTTTCTCCCATCAACATCATCATGAACACGATGATGGATATAAAATAAAAAGAAAGAAGGATCAAGCCTTTGACAAACAGTTATGTCATGCCTGTAGGTAAATTCATAATACCGTGACGGTGGCTCATGGAAAAACACATTGATGTCAGGTAACTGCCATACGATAACCGGAAAACATTCAACTCGAAAATCACTTCAAACCCCAGCGGAAGCTTTACGAACCGTCATCATAAGATCGAACTGTAATAATTCATCACGTCCCTGAGCATGATATAAGACGTTACCTCGTATTTTCTATGCTGTTTATGTATACATGGTTAATACGTTATTCTGTGTAAAGATGTCTGGGTTCCAAACAGACAGTAAGGGAAAACACAAACAAAACAGTGAAACATCAGGAAATATTTGAACAAAAGGGAAAAAGATTTTTTTTTAAATAATAAATAAATAAAATAAAATAAAGAGAAAAAAAAGAGAAAAGAACGAAAAAAACAAAAACAAACATACAGAGAACAAACAAAGGGGAACATAAGGAAATCGGCAGACAGCCGTGATGAGAGAAGGAAAAACCTGCACCTGCCGAGGCCGTCCTACACGTGGCAGTATCTGCACCTGTGGGACTGTGAGCATCGGTAGGCGAGAGAGTGGGGAAGGGACTGCACAACTCCTCCTCACTAAAAAAAAAAAAGTCACCTGTGCTGGTCAGGCAACCAGGCTAATGTCCGAACGCTGGCCATTAAGGAGAAGCGTGAGCGAAGGAAGCAGGGCTCAACTTCTGGAGATGTTTTCCCTTGCAACACCTGTGGGAAGTGGTGCGCATCCAGAATCGGCCTCTTGTCCCATATGAGGACACACACCGACAGATAAGCCTGCCTGCCTACTCATCCATCGGACGGACGGGAGACTCCATCATCAATTAATTTTATAACATTTTCATTTCAAGGGCTCAGGGCAAGGGTAGAAGTCTTTCCGAGCTAACTTCCCACTGAAGCAATTTCAGGCCTCCTAGCTCCAGAATAGCAAGGCAAGGCAAGGAGTTCCTTTCGTGTGCCCACAGGGAGCATTGAAACATTACATACGTTCATCTTTTACTCATATCCAATCCTATGTGGAGTGATGCCCTAGAGGTAACGCGTCCGCCTAGGAAGCGAGAGAATCTTAGCGCGCTGGTTCGAATCACGGCTCAGCCGCCGATATTTTCTCCCCGTCCACTAGACCTTGAGTGGTGGTCTGGACGCTAGTGATTTGGATGAGACGATAAACCGAGGTCCTGTGTGCAGCATGCACTTAGCGCACGTAAAAGAACCTACGGCAACAAAAGGGTTGTTCCTGGCAAAATTCTGTAAAAAATATCCACTTCGATAGGAAAAACAAAAAACAAACAAACAAACAAAAAACAAAACAAAAAAAACTGCACGCAGCCCGAATTTCACACAGAGAATCTGTTGTGATAAAAAAAAATTGAAAAAGAGAGATAGAGAAATACGAAATAAATACAAAAAGAGATGTCAAAAAACAGAATAGCTCCATGGAGTTAAATTGGTGGGTGGGGGGGGGGGGGGAGGGTGAGTGGATGGGGGGTCATTATGGGGCCCAACACCGGCCAGGTGTGATGGACGTTGCATAAGGGGGTGACGGGCCTAGGTAATTAATTAAACGGGTGGGTGGGCTGGGGAAGTCAGCAGTCATCTCTTCTCTTCTGACACACTGTTGTGACATGGAGTCTGGGCGTTTAGTGGTGAGTTGCTCTGTGTGTGTGTGTTTGTGTGTGTGTGTGTTTGTGTGTGTGTGTTTGTGTGTGTGTGTTTGTGTGTGTGTGTGTGTGTGTGTGTGTGTGTGTGTGTGTGTGTGTTTGTGTGTGTGTGTGTGTGTGTGTGTGTGTGTGTGTGTGTATGTTTGTGTGTGTGTGTGTGTGTGTGTGTGTGTGTGTGTGTGTGTGTGTGCGATATGTTGTTCATCTCTGTCTCTCTTTGTCTCTGTCTGTCTGTCTGTCTGTCTGTCTGTCTGTCTGTCTGTCTGTCTGTCTCTCTCTCTCTCTCTCTCTCTCTCTCTCTCTCTCTCTTCAACCTGGCATTCAACCTGGTATCGACAATGCCTCAACTTGCTGGGACTTAGCAAGCAGAAAATTGCTTGAAACCACTCCTAAGCATAATATACAGACGTTCTCTCAAGATTATTCTCCTCAAATCTTCTGTCCATACTAACGACTACAAAGAACTAAATATCCTTCCTTTCCATCTCAAATGTATCTTTAATAAAGGTGTTTTTATGTACAAAATTAAGAAGAAATGAGCACCATCCTACCTTCAGAGGAAATTTCCTGAAAAAAGTGTACGTGGCAAAAACACCATTTCTATCCCTCGTTCGAGAACTAACCTTTTCATGTCATCTCTCACGTATTCTGGTGGTAAACTGTGGAATGAAATTCCCGACTATCTAAAAAAAAATAAATCTACATTGGTATCATTCAAAAAACAGTACCAAAAATATCTAATGGGACAATTATAAACAATTCTTGCATGCCATGTTTTCTTTGAGCTTCTTGTGAAAGCTTCCAACTACAATAACATTTTTCGTTTGCTCTCTGACAATGTGAACAGGGAAAAGAGCTCAATAGTATTAGTGTATATTAGCCCGTATATGCATGCGTGCGTAAGCTGGTGCGTATGTGTGTGTGTGTGTGTGTGTGTGTGTGTGTGTGTGTGTGTGTGTGTGTGTGTGTGTGTGTGTGTGTGTGTGTGTGTGACTGAGTTATATTCCATGTTATTTTTTATGTTTTGTGTTTAACATTTGTTGTTGTTGTTGTTACTGTCTACAGTGTCAGTATTGATTTTTTTTTCTTTTTCTTCTTTTGTGTGTGTGTGTGTGTGTGTGAGTGAGGGCATGGTGTAAAGAAGGTTTCAGCTTATCCACTGTACCCTCAATAAAACATTTGTTCGTTCATTGTTCATCCCCCCCCCCTCTCATGTCTAGTGTAAGCCTATGTGACCCTGACCTTGCTCTGACATTGACTCAGCGGAGCATCTCAGAGTTACGCCTCTTCGTGTATGCAGAATTAACTCCCTTGTCATACTTAAAAAAAAATTTTTTTACGGAATATCGTGTCCAAATATCCTGTTATATTTCTTCTTTTCCCCCTCAAAAACAATTTTCCAGTCATTTCCCTGTGTTTACATGCACGTCATAAATATCTTCCCCTGCTCCTCAAACACACAAGACTAATTTTCTGTCGCAAACGCTCTCTACTGAAAACAAAAAAAATGTGCATTGCCTAATTGCCAACTTAAATCACTGTGACTGGGCATTACGAGTTGGACTTGTAGTTTTCAGACAAGCCGCGCGTCAGAAATGTTGAGTTAGTGTGACGTATTTGCAGTCAAAAGACGACATTCGCTAAAACTTGGAAGTTCAGTAAAAAAAAAAAAACAAAAAAAACGAATGTCCAATGTAAGACTGTTTGCCAAAATGGAACGTTGCTCCTAGATATGTTTTTTTAACTTCTAGCAATTTACTAATTGGAAGCACACAAAAATTGTACACACGGAATTCAGCAAAGTTATATGATTAAGAAATATTAGGCTTTTTTATTTTCTTCGAGGATTTTTTTTTTCTT
>NC_134891.1:23538315-23550815 GCF_041734735.1 Babylonia areolata
GAGAAGAAGGAGGAGGAGGAGAAGAAGAAGGGGGAGGAGAAGAAGGGGAGGAGGAGAAGGGGGAGGAGGAGAAGGGGGAGGAGGAGAAGGAGAAGGACCCCAGGGTGAACGGCGTCCTGGCGCCGGCTCTGGGCGGAGGGAGAGGGGCCAGGTACACGCAGGAGTACGGCGTCATGGCTTACTATGAGGTCAGCTGCTTCAGGGGATGTTGGTGGGGGGTTCGGGATTGGGGGAGGGGGAGGGGGAGCTAAGAGAGGGGTCTCAACTGGGAAAGAGAATGAGGAGGGCGAGGAGGAGGGGGAGGGGGAGGAGGAGGGGGAGTGGGAGGATGGGGAGAAGGGGGAGGAGGGAGAGAAGGAGGAGAGGGAGAAGATGGTGGAGGTGTAGGAGGAGGAGGAGAAGGGGGAGGAGGAGAAGGGGGAGGTGGAAGAGGAGGAGGAGAAGAAGGGTGAGGAGGAGGAAGAGAAAAACGAGGAGAAGGGGGAGAAGAAGGGGAGGAGAAGGAGGAGAAGAAGGGGGAGGAGGAGGAGGAGAAGGGGGAGGAGGAGAAGAAGGGGGGGTGTGGGGTTGGGGTTGTAGAATGGATTGGTTTCAGTTTTTATATGAAACAATCTAAGTGGGGCCAAGGAAACCAAATTATAGTGTGTGTGTGTGTGTGTGTGTGTGTGTGTGTGTGTGTGTGTGTGTGTGTGTGTGTGTGTGTGTGTGTGTGTGTGTGTGTGTGTGTGTGTGTGTGTGTGTGTGTGTGTGTGTGTGTGTGTGTGTGTGTGTGTGTGTGTGTGTGTGTGTGTGTGTGTGTGTGTGCGTGAGCGCACGCGTGGGTGTGTGCACATATGTGTGTGTGTGTGTGTGTGTGTGTCCGTGTTCGTGTGTGTACGTCTCTTTGCGTGTGCATATGTGTTTGCGTGTGCGTGTAGTAGATGTGTGAAATTAGTATTCCGCCGCGAGAGTTTCTAAAACGTGACCTGACCCAAATTCATTCATTTCTCCATGTCAGTCACGTAGTATATCATAAAAGAAAACACATAAAAAAACCCAATTACAAAGACAAACAACAAACGTGACTCTCGCAGACAGAACGTGACGAGCACGCGCGCTAATTGACATCACGTGATGAACACGCGACATAGGAGGCTCAGCAACCCACTTCACAACAACTCAACACCAACAAACCAGGAGAAGAACTGGGAAGAAGGGAGAGGGTGGTGGGAAGTGGAAAGGGGATAACGAAAACGATATAAGCGGAGTGATGGGAGAGGGTGGTGGGAGTGGAAAGGGGATAACGAAAACGATATAAGCGGAGTGATGGGAGAGGGTGGTGGGAATGGAAAGGGGATAACGAAAACGATATAAGCGGAGTGATGGGAGAGGGTGGTAGGAGTGGAAAGGGGATAACGAAAACGATATAAGCGGAGTGATGGGAGAGGGTGGTGGGAATGGAAAGGGGATAACGAAAACGATATAAGTGGAGTGATGGGAGAGGGTGGTGGGAATGGAAAGGGGATAACGAAAACGATATAAGCGGAGTGATGGGAGAGGGTGGTGGGAATGGAAAGGGGATAACGGAAACGATATAAGCGGAGTGATGGGAGAGGGTGGTGGGAGTGGAAAGAGGATAACGAAAACGATATAAGTGGAGTGATGGGAGAGGGTGGTGGGAGTGGAAAGGGGATAACGAAAACGATATAAGCGGAGTGATGGGAGAGGGTGGTGGGAATGGAAAGGGGATAACGAAAACGATATAAGCGGAGTGATGGGAGAGGGTGGTAGGAGTGGAAAGGGGATAACGGAAACGATATAAGCGGAGTGATGGGAGAGGGTGGTGGGAATGGAAAGGGGATAACGAAAACGATATAAGCGGAGTGATGGGAGAGGGTGGTAGGAGTGGAAAGAGGATAACGAAAACGATAAAAGCGGAGTGATGGGAGAGGGTGGTAGGAGTGGAAAGAGGATAACGAAAACGATAAAAGCGGAGTGATGGGAGAGGGTGGTGGGAGTGGAAAGGGGATAACGAAAACGATATAAGCGGAGTGATGGGAGAGGGTGGTAGGGGTGGAAAGGGGATAACGAAAACGATATAAGTGGAGTGATGGGAGAGGGTGGTAGGAGTGGAAAGGGGATAACGAAAACGATATAAGTGGAGTGATGGGAGAGGGTGGTAGGAGTGGAAAGGGGATAACGAAAACGATATAAGTGGAGTGATGGGAGAGGGTGGTGGGAGTGGAAAGGGGATAACGGAAACGATATAAGTGGAGTGATGGCCAAGAGGTAACGCGTCCGCCTAGGAAGCGAGAGAATCTGAGCGCGCTGGTTCGAATCACGGCTCAGCCGCCGATATTTTCTCCCCACCACTAGACCTTGAGTGGTGGTCTTGACGCTAGTCATTCGGATGAGACGATAAACCCAGGTCCCGTGTGCAGCATGCATTTAGCGCACGTAAAAGAACCCACGGCAACAAAAGGGTTGTTCCTGGCAAAATTCTGTAGAAAAATCCACTTCGATAGGAAAAACAGAGTGCGAGTGTTTATGACAGTCTTCTCTGTGTGTGTGTGTGTGTGTGTGTGTGTGTGTGTCTGTGTGTCTGTGTGTCGGTGTGTTTGTGTCTGTGTGTGTGTGTGGGGGGGGGGTGGGAGGTGGAGGGGGGTTGGGGGGAGGGGTGTGTGTGTGTGTGTGTGTGTGTGTGTGTGTGTGTGTGTGTGTGTGTGTGTGTGTGTGTGTGTGTGTGTGTGTGTGTGTGTGTGTGTGTGTGTGTGTGTGTGTGTGTGTGTGTGTCTGTGTGTGGGTGTGTTTGTGTGTGTGTGGTAGACAGAGAGACAGAGACGCAGAAAAAGAGAACAGAGAAAGTGAGAGAGAGAGAGAGAGAGAGAGAGAGAGAGAGAGAGAGAGAGAGAGAGAATCTAATACAAGGGAAACAACCAACGCATGAAATAATTCGTCTTCTATCCCGAGTTGTCTTCCGTAAATGGTGTTCCAGAATCTTGATGACAGCGCCAACTTCGATGATGATAATCACCATGGTGTGGATGATGGTTGTTGCCGTTGTTCTCATTCTAGTGTGTGTGTGTGTGTGTGTGTGTGTGTGTGTGTGTGTGTGTTCATGCTTGCGTGTGTGTGTGTCTGTGTCTGTGTGTCTGTATGTCTCAGTGTGTGTCAGCGTCTGTGTGCCAGTGTATGTCTGTATATCTCAGTGTGTAACTCTGTGTGTGTGTGTGTGTGTGTGTGTGTGTGTGTGTGTGTGTGTGTACGTGCGTGTGTCAGTGTGTCTGTGTGTATCAGTGTGTGTCAGCGTCAGTGTGCCAGTGCATGTCTGTATATCTCAGTGTGTAACTGTGTGTGTGTGTGTGTGTGTGTGTGTGTGTGTGTGTGTGTGTGTGTGTGTGTGCGCATGTGATCGAGCTCAATAGTATTCAGCTCAGTGGTGTGTGTCTGTGTATGTGTCTGTGTGTATCAGAGTGTGTCAGTTTCTCTGTGTGTGTCTCTGTATTTCAGTGCGTATCAGTGCGTGACTCTGTCTGTCTGTCTCTCTGTCTGTATCAGTGAGTGTTGGTGTGTGTCTGTGTGTATCAGAGTGTGTCAGTGTCTGTGTGCCTGTATGTGTGTCTGTATATTTCAGTGCGTGTCAGTGTGTGATTCTGTCTGTCTGTCTGTCTGTCTGTATCAGTGAGTATCATGCTATGTGTCTCACCTGCACCATGCTGTGTGTCTCACCTGCACCAGGTATGTGAGAACGTGGCGCAGCACGGGTGGACCCGGGTGTGGCTCTCTGATCAGAGGGTCCCCTACGCCTTCCGTGACGATCAGTGGGTGGGGTACGACGACCCCTACAGCCTCAGGGTCAAGGTCAGTCACTGTCTCACACGCGTGGTGTCTGTGTCATTCTGACACGCCTGCCCTCCTCTGCGTGAGTGCTATCGTCTGTTTTGTTTGGTTGGTTTTGTTTGTTTGGGGTTTTTTGTTTTGTTTTGTTTTGTTTTGTTTTGTTTTTAAGGGGGGGGGGGTGTGAGAATATAGTCTGACAGTAATGCATTTCGATGAAAGTAAGAGAGGGAGAGAGAGAGAGAGAGGGGGGGGGGAGGGGGGAATGAATGAATCTTTATTTTCCAACGGTGAAGACATTAGCACTTTGGTTGACTTACACGTTGTTCTAAGAGACACACAAACATGTACGCATTATAAATGTTGTTATACTTAATACTTGATACATGTATAATGTACAAGTATAACACAGCGTCAAACTGAGAGACACAACATCGCTCACATCTGTACGAAACGGAAGCGAGTAACACACACACACACACACACACACACACACACACACACACACACACACACACACACACACACACACACACACACACACACACACACACGTCTAATATCACTTACAGTGAAAAGACGTTAAACTAAAGAACGAACGAACGAACACACACACACACACACACACACACACACACACACACACACACACACACACACACACACACACACACACACACACACACACACACACACACACGTCTAATATCACTTACAGTGAAAAGACGTTAAACTAAAGAACGAACGAACGAACACACACACACACACACACACACACACACACACACACACACACACACACACACACACAAGGGAAAAACAACAACAAAACCCTAGCATGAATGCTACACATGAATGATTCAAGTGAAATTAACACAAAAAAATATTGATAAACTTTAAAACACAGATGTAAGAGACATAAAAGATAGCAAATAAAGCGACGGGTAATAAGGATATGGACAGATAGACACATTATGAGAAAGACAGAGAGAGGGAGGGAGAGAGGAGAGAGAGACAGAGACAGACAGACACAAAGACAGAGACAGAGAGAGAGAGAGAGAGAGAGAGAGAGAGAGAGAGAGAGAGAGAGAGATGTAAATATATGTCAGTGCAGAGAAAAAAGAGTTGGGTGAGGATGGTTCACAATTTGTAATACATGTAAGTATACAGAATCATAAACATGACAGGACTAGAGTATGATTTCGTTAGTTTGTGTCCACTGTAAGGAGAACACATTCAGATCACTGAAAACAATATTCTATGGCGTAATACGTTATCAACTAATTGACGCATTTTGACATAGTTTGTAAGGATTGTCAGTGACAGGTATAATACCTCATCATCACACACTACCTGACAGGTACAATACCTCATCATCATCACACACTACCTGACAGGTACAATACCTCATCATCACCACTACCTGTCAGGTAGAACACCTCATCACACACTACCTGACAGGTATAATACCTCATCATCACACACTACCTGACAGGTACAATACCTCATCATCATCACACACTACCTGACAGGTACAATACCTCATCATCACCACTACCTGACAGGTACAATACCTCATCATCATCACCACTACCTGACAGGTACAATACCTCATCATCACACACTACCTGACAGGTACAATACCTCATCATCACCCACTACCTGACAGGTACAATACTTCATCATCATCACACACTACCTGACAGGTACAATACCTCATCATCATCACCACTACCTGACAGGTACAATACCTCATCATCACACACTACCTGACAGGTACAATACCTCATCATCACCCACTACCTGACAGGTACAATACTTCATCATCATCACACACTACCTGACAAGTACAATACCTCATCATCATCACCACTACCTGACAGGTACAGTACCTCATCATCATCACCACTACCTGACAGGTACAATACCTCATCATCACCACTACCTGACAGGTACAATACCTCATCATCATCACACACTACCTGACAGGTACAATACCTCATCATCATCACACACTACCTGACAGGTACAATACCTCATCATCATCACACACTACCTGACAGGTACAATACCTCATCATCACACACTACCTGACAGGTACAATACCTCATCATCACACACTACCTGACAGGTACAATACTTCATCATCATCACACACTACCTGACAGGTACAATACCTCATCATCACCACTACCTGACAGGTACAATACCTCACCATCATCACACTACCTGACAGGTACAATACCTCATCATCACACACTACCTGACAGATACAATACCTCATTATCATCACCACTACCTGACAGCTGCAATACCTCATCATCACACACTACCTGACAGGTACAATGCCTCATCATCACACACTACCTGATAGGTACAATACCTCATCATCACACACTACCTGACAGGTACAATACCTCATCATCACACACTACCTGACAGGTACAATACCTCATCATCACACACTACCTGACAGGTACAATACCTCATCATCACACACTACCTGACAGGTACCATACCTCATCATCACACACTACCTGACAGGTACAATACCTCATCATCACCACTACCTGACAGGTACAATACCTCATCATCACACACTACCTGACAGGTACAATACCTCATCATCACACACTACCTGACAGGTACAATACCTCATCATCACACACTACCTGACAGGTACAATACCTCATCATCACCCACTACCTGACAGGTACAATACCTCATCATCACACACTACCTGACAGATACAATACCTCATCATCACCCACTACCTGACAGGTACAATACCTCATCATCACACACTACCTGACAGGTACAATACCTCATCATCACACACTACCTGACAGGTACAATACCTCATCATCATCACACACTACCTGACAGGTACAATACCTCATCATCAACACTACCTGACAGGTACAATACCTCATCACCACACACTACCTGACAGGTACAATACCTCATCATCACCACTACCTGACAGGTACAATACCTCATCATCACACACTACCTGACAGGTACAATACCTCATCATCACCCACTACCTGACAGGTACAATACCTCATCATCACACACTACCTGACAGATACAATACCTCATCATCACCCACTACCTGACAGGTACAATACCTCATCATCACACACTACCTGACAGGTACAATACCTCATCATCACACACTACCTGACAGGTACAATACCTCATCATCACACACTACCTGACAGATACAATACCTCATCATCACACACTACCTGACAGGTACAATACCTCATCATCACACACTACCTGACAGATACAATACCTCATCATCACCCACTACCTGACAGGTACAATACCTCATCATCATCACACACTACCTGACAGGTACAATACCTCATCATCATCACACACTATCTGACAGGTACAATACCTCATCATCACACACTATCTGACAGGTACAATACCTCATCATCACACACTACCTGACAGATACAATACCTCACCACCCACTATCTGACAGGTCTTTGACTGTTGGGATCTGCATGACGTTAGACACAGACATTACACGGCGGTTTCTTTGAAGACCTTGTTTCGTGATGTCCCTCCGTGGACGCTGATGGACTTCTTGAAAGAAGTGAACATTTTTAATCAGATTTGAAGGTTTTAAACTATGGAAGTTTTTTTAAACTTTGAGTGGAAAGTTTGAAGCGGTGATTCGTTTTAATTGTTTGTTTTTTTACCCTTGTAGTAGTTATTAACGTGGCGATAGCCTTGAGATGGCCTTAGTGGTCGGCGAGGCTCTAAGCACCATAATTTCATTTCATTTCATCTGACAGGTTGAATACCTCACCACCCACTACCTAACAGGTACAATACCTCATCATCATCACACACTACCTGACAGGTAGAATACCTCATCATCAAACTCTACCTGACAGGTACAAGCTCTGATCAACCACTACCACCTGGCTGGCGCTTTCGTCTGGTCCCTGGAGCTGGACGACTTTCGAGGTCGGTGCGGGGAAGGCCCATATCCGCTCATCCACTCCATCCTGCGCGCCATGGAGGACGGGGGAGGAGGAGCCACCCTTCCCCTCCTCCCCCTCCCCCTGCCCCTACCCAACCGCGGCACCCACCCCCCTGTCGCCACCACCACCACCACCACCACGGCTCTTACCCCTCTGCCCCATCATGGTCAGTGGTTGGGTGGGTGGGGGTGGAAGGTGTGTGTGTGTGTGTGTGTGTGTGTGTGTGTGTGTGTGTGTGTGTGTAAGGGGGGGGGGGCTGCTTCTTCTGGGTTCGTGGGCTGCAACTCTCTACGTTCACTCGTATGTACACGATTGGGCTTTTACGTATATGAACGTTTTTAACCCCGCCATGTAGGCAGCTATACTCTGCTTTCAAAGGGGGAGGGGAGATTGGACAAGGTGTATGTGTGTGTGTGTGTGTGTGTGTGTGTGTGTGTGTGTGTGTGTGTGTGTGTGTGTGTGTGTGTGTGTGTGTGTGTGTGTGTGTGTGTGTGTGTGTACAGACAGAGAGAGGAATTTGGATAATTATTTCCAACAAATACCACTGGCCACTTTTTGAAGGGATGGGGTGAACACTAGTGTAAAACGTATCAAACCAAATCAAATCAAAATAATCTATAAATATCTAATGACACACTGACCAAACTGTACAATTGTGACAAACATTATAACATTATTACTTAACTGTGTGCTGTAACGGTCTACTTAACTGTCCACGGAACAGTAGACCTGTTGCTTTGGGGATGAGCAGATCGAAAAGCACTCACTGAGCTGTCATATTTGGTTAACCCTTTCACCGCCAAGCTCGCATTTATGCACAGGCGTGGTAGAGGACCCATGTCACTGAAAGGTGACCATTCTGCTCTTAATGTTCGGTGGTAGGATAGGCCATATTTTCGATACACCGCACGGGGAATCCCCAGCTATTCTTAGCCACTGTCTTTTCTGTGTTTATACCACAAGGGAATTTTGTACTCTCAATTGACTGACGGTGAAAGGGTTAAGACGTTTATCTGCCAATACAGTGTCCATGAGGCTCTGTGTTCAAATCCTGCTCTCGCCATTTCTCCCAAGTTTTACTGGAAAAATCAGACTGGGCGTCTAGTCATTCGGAGAAGACGACAAACCGAGTTCTCGTGTGCAGCGCGCATTTAGTGCACTGAAAAAGAACACATGGCAAAGAGAATGTTACCTTCTGGCAAAATTATGTACAAGAAATCCACTCTAATTGGTACACAAACATGATTATATGCATGCACTCCAAGCTTGACTAAAGCGCGTAGGATTATGCTGCTGTTGGAGCATCTGCCAAGCACTTATGGAATTGTCCAAACGCAGTGACACCTCTTTGAGAAACTGAAACAGAAACTGCGAACGTACGGTGAGGGTGACGCACGATCTCTTTGACATCGGTTCAGACTGTCCTTCTCAACCGTACGGTTGAACCGGCCTGTGTGGCACATCCTTTGAAGGAAGAAAAAAAATTAATTAAATTAAATTAAAATGAGTTTTCAGTTTCTCCAGAAGGCGGCGTCACTGCGTTCGAACACATCCATATACGCTACACCACATCCGCCAGGCAGATGACTTACCAGCTGCGTGCTGCTGCACACAAAGCTGGAGGAGCTTCGGTTCATCGTCCCATCCGAAAGACTAGACGCTCAGTTTGATTTTCCAGTCAAAACTTGGGAGGAAGGGCTAAAGTGAGATTCGAACCCACACCCTCACGGTCCTCTGTGTTAGCAGATGAGCGTCTTGACCATTCTGCCACCTTCTCCTATAAAATGAAATAAAATCAAATTATATAAGATAAGAAAAGAAAAAATGAAATGAAATGAAATACGATAGAATAAAATCAAATCAATGAAATGAAATAGAATGAAATAAGATAAAACTAAATTAAATAAACTTTTTTTTTCTTTTCTTTTCTTTTTTTTTTTTTTTTTTTTTTTTTTGCTGACGGGCATTTTATTTTAAGTGAGCCTAAAGAAAATTTTCTGTTTTTGGTTGAAGCAGATTATAAAGTATTTTGAATTGAATTGAATTGAATTGAATAAAACGAAATAAAATAAAATAAGATAAGATAAAATGAAATAAAATAAAACCAATCAATAAACGCAGCACAGCTCCAGCCGTCTTTTCACCTGTTGCAGACTGCACCCGGACAGGGCCCTCTGTCTTCAAAGACAGGCACCACTGTGCGCAGTTCGTGGTGTGTGTGAGGGAGGAGGGGGGCAGGTTTCTTCAGTACGTCATCAGGTGCCCCCACCTCACCGCCTTTGACCACACCCACCACGTCTGTGTCCATGACCCCAGTTGTGTGTGAACACTGCACAGGCGTCAGTTTTGTTTTACTTTCGCTTTATCATTCTGTATACACAGGCACATTGTTGATGACGTTGTTTTGCTTTTCAGCAACACCAGGGGCCGTATTCAAGACAAAATTCATTTTGCCTTCAGGCAAGATATCTTTGACATGGTTGGGACCTGCGGGTACAGTTTACCTTGAAGGATAAGTTATCTTCGTATTCAAGACAGCTCAGACAGCTAACCCATCTTTTCTTTAATCCCAACTTCTCGGCATGCTCTCAGTTTCACTTCTCATCGCATCACAGCTCGGAACATTGTCTAGAGAGTTCGCAATACAGGTGCTATCCGTAAAACACGCCTGTTTTCCCTTTAAAAAAAAAAAAAGAAGAAAGAATAATGCTGCAAAAGGATCCGCCATATTTACCTCTGCTTCGTGGACAGTCACCCTTGGCAGGTAGTAAGGGTAGATTGCCTTCAGGTTTGTAGACACGCGGGTAGACTCTTGTGTTCTTGAATACTGGATATTGCTTACCATTGGGCAGTTTGCCTTGCCTCAGGCAGATTACCCGCAGGTGCACATTTACCCTCAGGCACGATGTTCTCTTGAATATGGCCCCAGGTAGTTGACAGCACTAATCAGACTTCTTCTTCTTCTTCTGCGTTCACTCGTATGCACACGAGTGGGCTTTTACGTGTATGACCGTTTTTACCCCGCCATGTAGGCAGCCATACTCCGTTTTCGGGGGTGTGCATGCTGGGTATGTTCTTGTTTCCATAACCCACCGAACGCTGACATGGATTACAGGATCTTTAACGTGCGTCTTTGATCTTCTGCTTGCATATACACACAAAGGGGGTTCAGGCACTAGCAGGTCTGCACATATGTTGACCTGGGAGATCGTAAAAATCTCCACCCTTTACCCACCAGGTGCCGTCACCGTGATTCGAACCCGGGACCCTCAGATTGACAGTCCAACGCTTTAACCACTCGGCTATTGCGCCGTCACTAATCAGACGTTTCGCAGTCTTGTTGTGATAACATGAAATCAAACGCTGTTATTGAGAAAACGAAAGTGATGGTATAATTCAGGAAAGGGGCTTCTTGGCAAACGCGAACGTTGGTTCTGCAATGGTTCTGAACTAGAAGTGGTTAGCAGATACTGCTGCTTGGATTTGGGGTTTTCACTTCACAAGGAAGATAAGTTAAGTGCTGGGTTAGGAACTGAACATTGAGTTACAAAGGGGAGAAAGCTGTTGTGTAGTTAAACAGGGCATTTAATCTTTAATAAGTACAAAGAAATGGATGAAAACACTTTCCACGAAATATTTGGTATGAAGATTCAAATGATTCATCATGCACTTCGGAGGTATGGGGGTCGAACAGACTGGGACATATCAAAAACAAAGTTTACTTGATAGCGTGCAAAAGATTCTTAGGAGCACCAGTAAGAACTGAACAAAATGAATGAATACATAAGTGGAGCACACAGAGGAGTGATGGCCAAGAGGTAACACGTCCGCCCAGGAACCGAGAGGATCTGAGCACACTGGTTCGAGTCTCGGCACAGTCACCAGTATTTTCTCCCCCTCCACCACTAGACCTTGAGTGGTGATCTGGACGCTAGTCATTTGGATGAGACGAAAAACCGAGGTCCTGTGTGCAGCATGCACTTAGCGCACGTAAAAGAACCCACGGCGACAAAAGGGTTGTCCCTGGCAAAATTCTGTAGAAAATCCACTTCGATAGGAAAAACAAATAAAACAGCACGCAGGAAAAAATACAAACAAAAAATAGGTGGTGCTGTAGTGTAGCGACGCGCTCTCCCTGGGGAGAGCAGCCCGAATTTCACACAGAGAAATCTGTTGTGATAAAAAGAAAAAAACAAAACAAAAAAAACACAAATATCTATGTGCGATTGTGCATGAATTGACATAGAGCAGATATCTACGCAAGTCACCATACACCTTTATTTATTATTTATTTAGAATTGCATTGTGTTAATCTTATTTTGTCACAACAGATTTCTGTGTGAAATTCGGGCTGCTCTCCTCAGGGAGAGTGCGTCGCTACACTGAGAACGCCACCCATTTCTTTCTTGGTCTTGTTTCGGTTTTGGTTTTTTTGTGTGTCAAGAACAACCCTTTTGTTGCCGTGGGTTCTTTTACGTGCGCTAAGTGCATGCTGCACACGGGACCTCGGTTTATCGTCTCATCCGAATGACTAGCGTCCAGACCACCACTCAAGGTCTAGTGGAGGGGGGGAAAGTATCAGCGTCTGAGCCGTGATTCGAACCAGCGCGGACGCGTTACCTCTAGGTCATAGATATTTGTTGTTCGCTGTCACAAATGGATCATAACAATCTTCCT
>NC_134891.1:23555815-23565815 GCF_041734735.1 Babylonia areolata
AACTGAAACTGAAACAGTATTTATTTTATTCTATTTGATTTAATTTTTATTCTATTAAATTTTCTTATACTTTTTTTTTTTTTTCTCACTTAGTCATAAATTTGTATATCTTATTGTAAAGCGCGGTGAGCCCTATTTGAGATGGGGGTACGGCGCTGTATAAGCCTGCATATTATTATTAATATTATTATTATTACTATTATTATTATTATCGTCATCATCATCATCATTATTATTATAATTACTTCCCTTCCCTGTCTTTAGTTATTTGCATATCATTACCACGCCCCTTCTCTCTGTCTTTCACCACACAGACACACACAACACATACAGGATACCGACCACATGCACGCAAGCACGCACACATGACACACAGACACAGAGACACAGACACAGAAACACACACACACACACACACACACACACACACACACATACGCGCGCACGATTTTCCAAAACCTCAGTGACAGCAGTAACAGTTTTCTCCCTTCCATATTTTTTTAAATACTGTAAATGTATTAGCCTTATCGTTATTGGTCAGTGATTATAAGTATTTAAAACAAGAAAAATATCAAGTTTCAGTTGTTTAATCGAAAATTTCTTTTTGACTGAATGTTGAAGTAGGTATATTAAGTTGAATATAGGAGTGATTTGTTTTTTTGAGAAAAAGCAAATAAAGAAAATATAGACGAAGTACTAAGTTATTTTCATATCCAATTGACTTGTTACCATATTTCTTTCTCTTTAAATTGTATCACAAAGAAGTTACCGTCTTTATTGACGACAGTGCTAATTTTGAGTGGTGGCTATCGGTAACCGTTTGTTGAGCCAGATTGAAGTGGCAGTTATATAGATCTGTAATTTGTGTGGGACTGGTAGGATTCAGTGGTTAATCATGGAAGTCGCTACGTTCGGATTAACTCAACCATGCACTTGTCAGGCCGTGAGGGAATAACTAAAATAAGATAAATCAGCAGAACAATGTAATATACGCACACACATTCCCATGAAAACGCAAATCTCGCTATTCACACACATACGTCTGCGCACAACAGATGGACAACAACTGTATGCAGTCCCAACACAATATTATCTGCAAGCACAAACAATGACACACAAGCTCAACGTTGAGCTTCGTATAAATGCACAACAATCACAAAATTAACAGGATCTTAACCGTAGAAAACCCGCGCGAGTGAACTGATTTCGAAACACCGATATAATTGTGCTTTTCAAGTTCTTACGGTGTCACAATGTCTGGGATCATTGACCACTGGTTTGCATCAAAAGCGTAAGAAACGACTTACTTTGGCATTTATTTCGATTTCTAACCACGTGCAGTTCAAAACATCAGTCCTTTACTTTTCTCTTCTTCTTCTTTATGCTTTAGACCAGTTTCAGTAGCTCAAGGAGGCGTCACTGCGTTCGGACAAATCCATATACGCTACACCTCCATCTGCCAAGCAGATGCCTGACCAGCAGCGTAACCCAACGCGTTTTGTCAGGCCTTGAGAATTTTTTTTTTTTAATGAAAAATAATAATGATAATAAATTACTTTTTAAAGATAAAATGAAAAAAAAGATTAATAATATAATTATAAATAAATAATAATGAAAATGAAATAAATAAATAGATAAAATCAAATAAATAAATAAATAGTATGTCTGTGGGTGGACATTTGTGTGTGTGCGCGTGTGTAGGGTATTTTTGCTCTGTGTGTGTGTGTGTGTGTGTGTGTCTTTTCATTCCTGCAATCTGTAGTTTTGTATTGGTGTATACATATACATATAATTATGTGTTGTTGTTTTTTCATGTGCAGACTTACGTTATTATGCACTAGTGAAAATGTGTTGTTTCATGAACGGGCGATTAGAAGCCCATCGCATGGGGAGTGTGCGCCATTATAAGTACTATCTATAATTGTTGTTGTTATCATTATTGTTTTTATTATTATTGTTGTTGTTGTTGTTGTCATCATTATCATCATCACGTTTGATCGAATGTGTCAGTCTTTTGCACACGGCCCCACAGCGCTTTCCCCATACACTCACCGAGTTGCATTATCTCAAAAAGATTTAAAGAAAAAAAAATCAAACTTAAACAGTGTTGAAAAGTCCCCACCCCAATAAAAAACAAAACAAAAAACAACAACAACAAAAAAAAAAAAAAAAAAAAAAAACGTTATAGGTCTAGATTTTTAAAACTTAGAACAATAAAAATGAAGAGTCCAAGATTTCTTGCACCTGAAAAGATGCTAGTACAAGGATATGACATTAACACGTCGCAAATAAATATATGATCACTTGTTGCAGGATTACCATGCATTCAGGAAATACTTTCTATGTGTTTCGTCTTGAAACAGTTCAGTTTCCACCTACAGATCAATGATACAATGTGCCTTTTATGGTAATTGTGTTGTTCATGTTAACCAACAATTCCATAAATTTTATTCATTTCTTCGTGTACTGCATTTGAACAGCCTATTTTCCTTTCTTTTAACTGAAAGTATATCGCTGGATCTGTTCTACTATACTGTAACATTCTTGCGATGAAAATGGAAGAGATAAACATGTTGACTGAGCTGATCCCTTTGCTCCTTTTATCGAGAAAAAAAAAAAATTCTCATCATAAAAAAGGTAATAATGTAAAGAAATCCAAATAAAAGTTATACTGTGACCATCACTTCTCAGAGATTCTTTTTTCTTTTTCTTTTTTTTTCTTTTTTCCCCCCAAGATTCAAGATTTTTATTCTAAAAAATTCCCTCGGGGGCACATAGAAAAAACAAAATCGGCAAAAGGTAAACAATACATATAGAGAGTAATTGAATTAGATTTCTAATTTCAATAATTTCAGATCTAACTAGGCAGTGCGCATGTGTATATTAAACGCCTTCTTCCGGAAACGACTATGAATTACGTCCCTTCGCTATCTCACTGGTTATTTGCATATTATCTACACGCCACTTCTCTCTTTCTCTGCACACACACACACACACACACACACACACACACACACACATGCGCACACACACACACACACACACACACATGCACGCACGCACGCACGCACGCACGGACACACACACACAAACCAGTCAGAGTGACACTCGCAGCAGTAGTCTTTTCCCTTCAAATGTTTTTTTTTTATATTATAAAGTGTCGCAAAATATTTTTTACTCATTTAGTATTTTAGTATAAATAGGAAATATATCTCTTTAATATAATACAATAAAAATAATGTTAAAAGAAATGATTAATTAATTACTGATTTATATTAACATGATAGTTTACATTTAAAAGCTGGCAGTGGAACAGGAAGTTGACGATTTATCATTATCATTTAAAAATACAAAGTTCCTGAAGCTGAAGCTTGCTTGTGTCACTTTTCTGAAACAATATAGTTTGAATGGCAGCTATTCACAGCTGCAAATCTGCTGGTCCCAATGACAAATCGCAAAACATGACAGAATTTCTTTTCTGAATGTTACCTGAGTGACAGCCATTCTCAGTAGCAAATCTGCTGGTCACAATGACGAAACGTGACAGTTTCTATTCTGATTTGTGAAATAGTTAAGTAAAGTGACAGCCGTTCCCAACTGCAAATCTGCTGATCCCAATGACAAATCACAAAACGTGACAGAATTTCAAAACGGTCGTATAAAGCGAGAGGGCTTTGTCCAATTGTAAACTCAACGTAGGTGTGCTAAACAATACGGCGTTCCAAAGTCTTGTTTTTAGCGTCGTGAAAACTTCTTATTAAACGTTAAGCATGAATAGCACCATTTTGGGATCAGACTCAGAAATAGCAGGAGAAAGAGTAAATATGTCAATGAAAGAAGAAGAGAAGGCTGCAACTATGAGATTGACTTCAAAAAGCTTAGCTTCAAAAGTGGTGATCAAGTGCTTTAGGGAAAGAGATTTCGGCTTTAAGAAAATAACTTTCAGAAAAAGACAACGAAATACAATCTTTGAAAGACAAAGCGGATGAACTTGGAACAACACATGCACAATAGTGCATAATAACATCCCTCAGCACATGAAAAAACAACAACACATATATGTGTGTATCTTTACACCAAGAAGACAATGCCATAGATGGCAGGTATGAACACACACACACGCGCACGTGTCCCCCCACGCCCCCACCCCCCACCCCTCTCTCTCTCTCTCCCCCGTACCCCCCACCCCCCCCACCCCCACCCCACCCCCCCACCCCCTTTTTTGTTTTTTTTTGTTTGTTTTTTGTTTGTTTGTTGTTGTTTTTGTCGTTGTTTGGTTTTTGTTTTTTGCTTTTGCAAGCGTATTAGTTTTACGATCAAAATGGAGTTTTCTACAGGATTTTGCCATGGACACTTTTGTTGCTCAGTGTGGGTTCTTTTCCGTGCGCTAAATGCCTGCTGCACATGGGACCTCGGTTTATCGCGTCATCTCAGTAAATACCGTGAGTGTTACTTAGGAGTTCTTGTGGCACAAGCCTGACGTGAGTCGATGTGTTACGGTTTTTTGTCTGTCCGTATGTGTGTGTCTGTGTCTGTGTCACAGTGTGTGTGTGTGTGTGTGTGTGTGTGTGTGTGTGTGTGTGTGACAGTGTGTGTGTGTGTGACAGTGTGTGTGTGTGTGTGTGTGTGTGTCACAGTGTGTATGTGTGTGTGTCACAGTGTGTGTGCGTGCGAGTGTTTGTGTGTGTGTGTGTGTGTGTGTGTGTGTGTGTGTGTGTGTGACAGTGTGTGAGCGTATGTGTGTGTGTGTGTGTCTGTCTGTCTGTCTGTGTGCCTGTGTGTGTCTGTGTATGTGTGTGTGTCTGTGTTTGTGTGGGTGTCTGTGTGTGATGGTGATGGTGTGTGCGTGCGTGCGTGCGTGCATGCCTGTGTTTGTGTTTGGGGGGGGGTGGGGGTGGGGGAAATTGAGAGCATCACATGTCGGGATGACAGTCTGCAAAGGCTGAAGAAGCTGAAAGGAAGAGGGAAAAAGGAAATGCTGGTTTTCTGTGTGAAGGGCACACTGCACTGTACATCACAACTCAACAGCGCAAAGCAGAAAGACCATCAACCACTATTATACGCCAGCCTCCTGGACAGGCATTTCCCGAAGGGCAAACAACGAGTTCCCTTCCGACTAAGAATGATTAATGATACAGCATTATACATACGTGTTCACGCACGCACACACACACACACGCGCGCACGTGCGCGCGCACACGCACACACACGCACGCACACACACACACACACACGCACACGCGCACACACACACACACACACACACACAACGCACGCACGCACGCACACACAAACACACACACACACACACACACACACACACACACACACACACAATGTCGCTCTCTCTCTCTGAAACAAAATGATTCATGATACAGCAATCTTGGATTTATATCAATGAAAATGAAGAAAGAAAACTATGTCAACGATCACACGAGCTTTTTTTTTTAATAATTTTAATTTTTTTATCACACTTTTTATTAAATCATTGTATTAACAATAATCTGCTAATAATCCCCTACACATTCACCTCACTGGGGAGAAGGATTAGAAAGGTGTTTGAAATAAATCATGAATAAATTTGTATTTGTATTTGTTTTTATCACAACAGATTTCTCTGTGTGAAATTCGGGTTGCTCTCCCCAGGGAGAGCGCGTCGCTACACTACAGCGCCACCCATTTTTTTGTATTTTTTCCTGCGTGCAGTTTTTATTTGTTTTTCCTATCGCAGTGGATTTTTCTACAGAACCCTTTTGTTGCCGTGGGTTCTTTTACGTGCGCTAAGTGCATGCTGCACACGGGACCTCGGTTTATCGTCTCATCCGAATGACTAGCGTCCAGACCACCACTCAAGGTCTAGTGGAGGAGGAGAAAATATCGGCGGCTGAGCCGTGAATCGAACCAGCGCGCTCAGATTCTCTCGCTTCCTAGGCGGACGCGTTACCTCTAGGCCATCACTCACACACACACACACACACACACACACACACACACACACACACACAGAGAATGATAAGCTGAAACTATATTCGTGTTCCTCACCTAACTGCACAACTCAGTAACTGACTAGTAACTGACTAGTAGAACAATGGTTCAAAAACGTGAAACAAAATAATTGTTAATGCAACATGATATAATGAATCATGATAAATCATGTGTGTGTGAATGCCGCATACGTGAATCATGGATCGACAGATTTGGTTTAAAAACAGTTCATCTTCCATCTACAAGTCAAAACGAGCAATCTGTACTGCCTTTTTTTTTTCTTCTTTTTTTTTAAGATAAATAAATATTTTAAAAAATTAAAATTTAGGGTTCTCATGGAACTTTTTTTAATTTTCCTTTTAATGTGAATCTGAACAACCGATAGTCTCTCCTTATATCTGTGTGTGTGTGTTTGTGTGTGTGTGTGTGTGTTGTGTTGTGTTGTGTGTGTGTGTGTGTGTGTGTGTGTGTGTATTGTGGTGTGTGTGTGTGTGTGTGTGTGTGTGTGTGTGTGTGCCCTTGTCTGCGCATTATCTGTTTGACTGAGAGTGTGGATGGAGGGGTGGGGTGGGGGGAACCAGGCGGATTGAGTACGTATGCGCACGCTTGTGTGTGTGTGTGTGTGCGCGCGCGCGCGTGTGTGTGTTTGTGTGCGTGCGTGCGCGCGTGTGTGAGTGTGTGTGTGAGTTTGGGGGGTTCTAAGTGCGCGCGCGCGCGTGTTTGTGCGTGTCGCGCGCGCGCGCGCGTGTGTGCGTGTGTATATATTGTCGGGGGGGGGGGGGAGGGGGGTATGGGCGGGGGGAGGGCAGGAGGGAGAGAGAGAAAGATGACGGACAGTAGTAGCAGCGTCATAGAGGGGATCAGTCCCTCCAAAATCCTGCACGGTTCAAGTCCACGGACAGTTCAAATCTCCTTCCCGACAAATTTGCCCACAGCAAGCAGTGTCAGTCGACAGGTGCATTGATTTGCCTTCCCGCAACCCCCCGCCCCCCCCTCCCCCTACTGACCTCCCCCAACCCCTTCCCCCCGTCCCCACACTACCCCCTTTGTGTATATAAATACCGGTTGTTCTCAACCCTTCAACGTTTGAAGTCCGTCGGTCCTGGCTGTTTTGCGTTTTGCCGTGCTTGTCACACTGTCCAGTATCGACGCTTCAGTTGTTTTTGGGGTTTGTTGTTTTGTTGTTTTTGTTTTTTTGACGGCGTTTTGGAGAGAGACAAGAGGGAGAGAGAGGGAGGGAGAGAGAGAGAAAAAAAGTGTTGAGTTGCTGTACCGTTTTGGTGACACGACAAGAGAAGGAAACTGGACAAGACTGCTAACGATTTGAAGAGAGAATAACAAGTCTTGTTGCTGGTCTGGAGTGGTATGATAGTAATTTTCTTGAATGTTTGATAATGAATTATTATTATTATTATTATCATCATTATTATTATTATTATCATTATTACTATACGCGGAAAAATTAAATCATGTGGTTGTCTGTTCGCGGGGAGGGTTCAGTTAATCATGAATCATTCATTCTTGAAGAAAGCGGGTTGATCTTTTTCTTCTTTTTTTCTGTAGAACAGATTCTTCTTCTTCGTTCGTGGGCTGCAGCTCTCACGTTCACTCGTATGCACACGAGTGGGCTTTTACGTGTATGATGCCGTTTTGACCCCGCCATATAGGGAGCCATACTCCGCTTTCGGGGGTGTGCATGCTGGGAATGTTCTTGTTTCCATAACCCACCGAACGCTGACGTGGATTACAGGATCTTTAACGTGCGTATTTGATCTTCTGCTTGCATATACACACGAATGGGGTTCAGTCACTAGCAGGTCTGTACATATGTTGACCTGGGAGATCGTAAAAATCTCCACCCTTTACCCACCAGGCGCCGTCACCGTGATTCGAACACGGGACCCTCAGATTGAAAGTCCAACGCTTTAACGACTCGGCTATTGTGCCCGTCAGTAGAACAGATGAAAAGCTATATATATGTTGTCGTTGCCTACTTAATTGTGAATTCAGTATATCATTTAGTCATTTACGAAGAAGTTATTAGCCTAGATTTTACATAAGTATTGATTTCCAATATTTCACTGAGAAACTTCGGCCTAACTTAAACTCTGTTCTGCTCTTGTTTCAAATAGATGTTTAAAACATGTATGTAGCTGAGCTATTTCATTCCACTGAATACATGTTTGTATGTTGAGAGGAGGGGAAAATATGTTGCGGTGGTGCAACTGCACTTTTGGGGAGTCTTGTCAATGGAAAAAAGTTATATATTTCAAACTGTTCTTTGTCAAAGTTAGCTAGTTATGTGTTGAATAGTCCAGTTGGTTGTTTATTGTAGGTCCCCACATGAACCTCATTTCAAATAATAATCTACAGAAGTAGTGCATACAGTATTTGATTATTGATTTTTTTTTTTTTTTTTTTTTTTTTTTTTTTTACTCTATCTTTTGTACATTTCGTTATCCTCTCTCTCTCTCTCTCCCTCTCTCTCTTTTAGTCCTCTCCCCCTCCCCCTCGCCCCCCCCTCCCCTCCACCTCAACCCCCACCCCCTTTCCATTCGAATATACAGAAATGTTGATTTCTAATTAATAATAACAATCATTATCATTATGATAGAAATTATAACAATCCAAATAATAATAATAATAATATTGATGATATAATTCATTTTCAGGTTTAATATCATCATCTTAGATGAACAGACTATAAATAGATAAACGAAACGATGTCACTTGGTCTTGCATGTTTTTATTTTCTACTGAAGGGATTATTCAAGAGGATGTTTATTGATTTTTTATGGTTATGTATAGTTCTAAAGGATGCTATGAAATCGTATATTATACAATGGCCTGAAATTCTGTATTATACAATGGTTTGTCTATCTATTAGTAAGCCAGAAATGTCTTTTACATAATACAATATCATGTTGCTATTATCTTTGTGATATTAAATGTTCATTTGTACCTTTTTTTTTCTTCAGCAAACGTATCTCTCTTTGTGATGTGAATGATATTGTCATTTCATGTAGTTATTTACAGGAACAGTATGACTGTGGGTTTGTAATTAACTGGTATTTATGCTTTATGAAAAAAAAAGGCATTAAAGAATATATTGGAGAGGGGGGAGGGGGCGGGGGGGGGGGGGGGGGGGGGGGGGGGGGGAGAGAGAGAGAGAAAAAAAAAAGAGAGAAAACTTTTGCCGAAGGTCTTTTGCTCTTCTGTGTTTTTGTGGGGGGGTGGGGGGGTTGTTTGTTTTTTGTTTGTTTGTTTTTGTTGTTGTTGTTTGGGTTTTTGGGTGTGTGTTTTTTTTTTTACTGATCATATATATATTTATATATTTTGAAGTCTTTGAAGTATTTGATTATAGATATGAGTAGACAATAATTATTCTTACCACCTGACGTCCAGACATAACTAATATCGTTCACAGTCAAATTTTCCAAACTGCTCACCTGACTTTGGTGACTGTTGTTACGATGTGTCATGTTTTATTCTTTCCCTCATTGTTCTCAGATGTGTGATTATATATATATATATATATATATATATATATATATATATATATATATATATATAGACCTAACAGTCTTCTAAAACTTAATGCTCAAACTTTTATTAAAAAAGAGCGAATTCGAAATACGCGTTCTCATATAACTTTATGCAAATTTGACTCACGTATGTGTTTCCACACAACATGGTTCTTGTAAAAAATAAAAAAAACTGAAAAAAAACTTGTGTTACGGTTCTCTGTGTGTGTTATGATAGGGGCTGTTGGCCTAAGTCATTAAAATAATTCAGTGTTCAGTGTTCCGTTCTCTCTCTCTCTCTCTCTCTCTCTCTCTCTCTCTCTCTCTATCTATCTATCTATCTATCTATCTATCTATCTATCTCTGTGGAATCTGTGAATCACTTTTGGGAAGGGTACCAAAAAAAAAAAAAAAAAAAAAAAAGTAAAGAAACCACGCAAGATGATTCCAACTTCAGGTTACTACTTTTATACCTTATTAACAAAATCTGG
>NC_134891.1:23575815-23595815 GCF_041734735.1 Babylonia areolata
CCTTGATGGTGAGGACAATGATAAAGGAATGAGTATTCCTATGCAGGGACTATGTGAAGCCTTGATGGTGAGGAGAATGATAAACTAAAAGAATGAGTGTATTCCTACTCGGCAGGGACTATACGAAGCTTTTGCGGAGGAATCTCGAAGGACTGGGCGTGAGAAGTTGCTGCTGACCATGGCGACAGCTTCGGGGACCTACTTCATTGACTCGTCCTATGAACCACGAAAGATCATTCCGTCAGTATCATCATTGTCATTGTGTCGTGTTATGTTGTAATGTATTGTGCATTGCATTGCGTTGCGTTGTGTTGTGTTGCGTTGCATTGCATTGCTTTGCTGTGCTTTGCTTTGCATTGCATTGCATTGCATTGCCTTGCCTTCCTTTGCCTTGTATTTCCTTTTGTCACAACATATTTTTCAGCATGAAATTCGGACTTCTGTCCCCGGTGAGAGCGCATGTATTGTATCATAATTGTTACTGTGTGTGTGTGTGTGTGTGTGTGTGTGTGTGTGTGTGTGTGCTCTGCCTGTAAATGTATTCGCTTTACGATTGAAGCGGATTTTTCATCAGAATTTTTCCCGGAAGAGCCCCCCCCCCCTTTTTTTTTTTTTTTTTTTTTTTTGTCTAGGGTTCTTTTTCGTGCACTAAGTGTACACGGGGCCTCGATTTATTTTCTCATTCTAAAAAACTAGCACCCAGACCATCACTCAAGATCTAGTGGAGAGGAGGGGGTGGGAGTAAAAATCCTGGTCCGTATATTGGAATCGAACCCGGCGGACGTTCGTTTCCAGGCTAACCGGGCGCATAACCGCAAGGCCACCACTCCACATTTTTAGCTCACAGAATGCTAAAAAGGAAATGTGTGTGTGTGTGTGTGTGTGTGTGTGTGTGTGTGTGTGTGTGTGTGTGCTTCTTTTGTATCTTCGAACAAACTCCATTGGCAGGTGAAATTCTGCTGCGATGGTGTCAGTGATCACTCGAGTTCTCGTGTTATGAACATCTCCAGTTCACCTTACTAAATCACTCTGACAAAAAGTCGAGCTCAACGGAATTTAGAAATTAGGTATTGTTTCTTTTCTGTGCTTACGTAATTATTTTTTTTTCATTGCACGCGAAGCATCGCTTCATTCAACTGCACGTGGGGTGTTTTACCGTGCAGCTACATGGACTACATGTTGCTGATGACGTACAACTACCACGGCCAATGGGAGAAGAGGACAGGGCACCACACCCCCATGTGGAAACACCCCAACGACCCGCCTGGAGAGCAGTCCGAACTCTTCCTGGTCTGTCATACATACACAACACGCGCGCGCGCACGCACGCACGCACGCGCGCACACACACACACACACACACTCACATGCAAACACGCACACACACATACACACACACACACACACACACACACACACACACACACACACACACACACACACACACACACACCACACACACACACACACAAACACACACACACACAAACACACACACACACACAAACACACACACAAACACACACACACACACACAAACACACACACACACACACACACACACACACACACTCACCACACACACACACAAACACACACACAAACACACACACACACACAAACACACACACCACACACACACATGCAAACACACACACACACACACACACACACACACACACACACACACACATATATATATATATATACACACAAACACGCACACAGACACACACATGCACACACGCACACACACACACACACACACACACACACACACACACACACACACACACACACACACACAGAACAAACTCACTAACAGATGGGACAGATTGGAGAGGAAAAGGGACAGATACGCAGACAGATTCTCCAAGCAGAGGTGACGGTGATGATGAAGACTATGATAATGACCCCTTGAATTACGACGATGTTAATTTAACTCTCTCCATACGAACGGCGAAAGAGACGACGTTAACAGCGTTTCACCCCAATTACCACCATCAAAATATTGCATGTGGAAGGCTCTTACACTGAAGAGGTGAATGTTGACAAAGAATACCACAGTTCTGACGACGGAAGCTAAAGGTTGGGTCATTCAGACACCCACTGGACATCCGAGGGGTCTGTGTAGAGGAGAAGAGAGGACTGGCCGTACTGAGTGAGTTAATTGATGACAGGCGCGTCTTCTCCGTGCTGTACTCATTGCCGCTGCCTGCATACACACATGCTGTCTGGAGACATGCTGCTGCTGCTGCTGCTGCTGCCTCTGTTGCTGTTTATAATGGTGGTGGTGGAGATGATGATGATGATGGTGATGGTGATGATGAAGGCGACGACCAAAATGACGATGATGTTAATGACGATGATGCTGGTGATGATTACAACGACCCACAATGACGATGATAACGATTGATGACAATAATGGTGACGAGGACGACAATGACGAGACGATGATGGTGATGATGAAAATGATGATGACGATGGTAATGACAGCGACGATAATGACGACGACTACGACGATAATGATGATGAAGATGACGACCACAGTGACGACGACGATGATGATGATGGTAATGACAAAATATCATGACGATGATAATGACGACAGCGACGACGACAATGGTGATGATAAAGACGACCACAATGACGATGATGAAAATGACATTGATGATGACGATGGTAATGATGACGAAGACAATGATGATGACGATGATGATGAAAATGACAAAATATCATGACGATGATAATGACAACAACAACGACTACGATGGTGATGATGATGATGACGACGACCACAATGACAGTGATGAAGATGTCACTGATGATGATGATGATGATAATGACGACGACAATGATGACGATGAAGACGATGACAATGATGATGATGATAAAAACAACGACGACTATGACGATGATGACGACAAACTGATGACGATGATAATACCGACGACGACGACGATAATGATAACGACGACGACGACGACGATTATGAAGCGTATAATGACGACGACGACGATGATGATGATGATGACAATGTTAATGACTACGATGATGATGATGGTGATGATGATGATGATGATGATGATGATGATGATGATGATGCCCAGAACTGGTCCATCGACTACTGGCTGGACATGGGAGTGCCCAAGGACAAGCTGGTGGTGGGGCTGGCCACTTACGGAATGACCTACACCTTGGCTGACTCGCGCCAGAACGGAGTTCACTCCCCTGCCCGAGGAGGTGGCCGTATGGGGCGCTACACCAAGGAGACGGGCATCCTGTCATACTACGAGGTACTCAGCCTTTAAGAAGTTACTCTTTTATATATAAAGCTATGTATACAAATAACTTGAATAAAAGCTAATTTGTGTTTGCACATTTCTTCTGTCTTTGCTGCTGTGCGCACGTGTCAAATGATCGGTATAAGGACAGGCCCGGCGCTTCCTTTTTTGAGGAAGTGTCTGGGTTTGTTTCAATGTACCTTTTATTTACCTGTGCTAGTTGAATCGGTAGCGTAAGACTGTGTTATGTCATTTTGTTTAAAGTACGAGGTATCCCTCTTTTGAAGGTCGCCCTTTTTTTTCATACTGCTAGGTACCCCTCTTTTGGAAAGTATAGGTTCTGTTTAGATGTAGAACGATACAGAAACGTCTATATGTTCATACTACTACTACTACTCCTACTACTACTACTACTACTACTACTACTACTACCAATAATAACCATCATCGTCATCATCATCATTATTATAATCATAATAAAGAAAGAAAAAATCCATCGAATGAATTTTGTTAAAAAAAATTTTTTTCTCCGCTGGCCATTCAATGCCCAGCTCAGCATCGAGGAATCCGCTTGATTCCTCCCAAGTCCTCACCTTAGAAGCATCCTTCCCGAGGTTTTCAAAGGGAAAGAATCAGTTGAATTATTGATTGATTTATTAATTGATTGATTGTGTGTGTGTGTGTGTGTGTGTGTGTGTGTCTGTCTGTGTGTGCGTGTGTGTACGTGCATGCGTGTGTGCGTGCGTGCGTGTGTATATGTCCTTGTACATCCATATGTGTGTGTGTGCGTGCGTGCGTGCGTGTGTGTGTGTGTGTGTGTGTGTGTGTTCGTGTGTGTTCGTGTGTGCGTGTGTATGTGTGCTTGTACGTCTTGGTGTGTGTGTGTGTGTGTTTGTGCGTCCACGTATGTGTGTATGTGTGAGTGTGTGTGCGTCCATGTGTGTGTGTGCGTGTGTGTGTGTGTGTTGTCAGATCTGTGAGAACCTCCAGGAGAAGGGGTGGAAGACGGGGTGGATCGAGGAGCAGGAGGTACCCTATGCCTACGGCGGGGACCAGTGGGCTGGCTACGACAACGTGCACAGCATCACCATCAAGGTTGGCCACGCACACACACACTCGCACACACACACACATACACACACACACGCACGCACGCACGCACACGCACGCACGCACGCACACACAAACACACACACATACACACACGCACGCACGCACACACCAACTATTTGCATTCGTCAACGTCAGTAACTGTATAGTCTGTTCCCCTCCCCCCGACCAGGCGAACAACATCATAAAATGGGAACCAACTGTTTGTATTGGTCAACGTTAGTAACTGTATAGTCTGTTCCCCTTCCCCCGACCAGGCGAACCACATCATGAAGAGGGGCCTGGCCGGAGCATTCGTGTGGTCGGTGGAGATGGACGACTTTGACGGGTCGTGCGGCGACGGAAAGTACCCACTGCTCTCGGCAGTGGCACAGGTACTGCAGCCGTACAAGAGCTCCCCCATGGCCATACCCTCGCTCAAGGAGGAGACTGGAAAGACAGGGGTGCTGGGGCCCCGACCAGCAGCCAGAGACAGACCCGCCGGGCCTCCTAGCCGTTCTCCCACTTCCACTTCTCCTGTGCCGGTGCCTTCCACCGTGTCTCACGTGTCACAGTCTGCAGGAAAGGTAGGTGACTGGGTTGGGTTTTTTTTATGGACTGGGTTGGGTTTTTTTTTATGTGAACAGAATGAAGAATTTGTGAAGTACTACAAAAAAAGGTGGGTATATGTATTGTGCTCTGTAAATTGCATGTATCTGAGGTGATGAAAGACAAGAAAAAAGAGAAGGAAAGAAAGGGGGAAAAAAAAAGGAAAAAAAGGCGAGAAATGCAGTCAACTTCCTTGAATCAAAAGCATATGGATGCCTGCTGTGCCACCACAGATGAGCGAGAGAGTGCCTGCACAGAGAGAGACAGAGACACAGAGAGAGGCAGACAGACAGACAGAGAACTCAGAATCCAAAACTTTGTTCCTCGATGAATAAAAGAGAAAGAAAACAGAAAGCTAGTTGGGGGTGCAGAAAGAGAGGCAAGTTATGTAAACTGACGAAACACAGGCAGACAGACAAACAGGCTGAGAAAAACCGACTGGAAAACTTGACCCGATTAAATGGTGGACCCTTTCGTGGTATTCAGTAAACTGTTATAAACCGTCCAATTTGTAATGCTGGACTCAATTCTTGTTTGTTTTTATTATGAAGCATCTCACTAAATCACTAAAGCAATAGATGAATGAAGCCTATTAGGATTTGTACTAAGCGGTGATAGGAGGGTGTGTGTGTGTGGGGGGGGGGGGGGTCGGGGAATTGTGTGGGAGATGGTGGGGTTGGGGGCGTGGGGGTGGGGGGTGTGGGGGGGGTAGACAGCATCACTGCCATGGTGGTTCGTCAAAGCAGCAGCCAGTGCAATGTTCATTGCCTTAGGGAAAAAATATCAACATAAAAAAAAAAAGTTCAAACAGTCCGACTCCACAGTTTCTGAAACTCCTCCGTGCGTTCCCCAGATTGACGGAAAACGAGTCACGTGGTGGGGGAAGCCAACATGGCGGCCGGCAAAGAACGGGAAGGCTTCTCGGAGTCCTTGGTCACCGTGGCGCCGAACCACGCCCTCGCTGCACCAACCCACCAATCACAACGCCCGTACTCTGCCGGCCTCGGGCCACACAACCAATTGGAACGCTCGTCCCACGGGACGGCCCAACCCTAGCCACGCCCGTTCTCACACCAGAGGACCCAAGGCGGCGGAGGAGAATTCCGTGGAGCACAGGCATCACCAGGAGGGCGGGGGGAACCAGATTTCTGCGGGAGGTTCCAGTGCCAGACACGATGCTGCCAGCCGTGATGAGCTGAAGTCATCCTCTGCTGGTTCCGAGTCTGGAGGTATCATACCGTTTGTGCTCTGCCCCTGTCATAGCCTCGCGCTTTCAAAGGTCTTTCTTTGGGTCTGAGGGGGTAAAAAAGAAAGAAAAAAAAAAAGGTCACCAGTTTGTATCATTTTACCTTAAAATTTCAGTCATTCGTGTGTATGCACAAGACTGAAGAAGATCGAATACGCACGTTAAAGATCTCGTAATTGGTGTCAGCGTTTGGTAGGTTGTGGAAACATGATGAATATACCCAGCATGCACACCCCCACCGAAAACGGTCTATGGTTGCCTAAATGGCGATGCAAATGAACAAAGCGGTCATACACGGAAAATGTTTCATGTCTGTATGAGTGTGTATGTGTGAGTAACTGAAACCTGATCACTGAATGACACAGGAAACGAATGACGAGCGGCCAAATGGCAGCCTGTTGTGCAATTGACTCCATCTTTGTAAAGCGCTTAGAGCTTGGTTTCCGACCGAGGATAGGCGCTTTTTAAGTTCTCATATCATCATCATCATTATGGGTTGGAGTTTTTTTTTCATTATTTGATGTTTCTTCCTTTTCCCTTCAAACAATAATGATTACAACACTGGGGTATGTTGTATGTATGTTTGTAGATGTGTGTAAGCAGAATTTAATCCTGCTTCTTGTTTCTTCGGTGCAGTTATGTGAAAGCTAGTTCACGGCGTGTATGAAAAGCATGGCTGATTTTGCAGTGGATTATACCTCAGTACTATTGTGTTGCAGAGTGCAATGTTCGAGAATTATCTTATATTCTAATTTTTGCCCCTTTTTCCTTTTCTCGTGATTGTTTTTTTTCCTGAATCTCCCTTGCATTTGATGTTTCATAGAATCCGCGATAACTACACATTTTATTGATATGGTTAGTTTACTTCATAAGATTATGTAATAATATTCCATCTTAATGAAGAGAGAGAAGAAAAAAAATTCATGGCAGTAACAGAGATGCTCTTGTAATTGTTATGAAGACGTAATCCCAATTGCGTTCCACGGTCATTATTGCGTGACCAATTCTAGCGTTTGTTCACAATAATTGTCGATGTCATTGTCACGCCCATCATCCCCCCCCCCCCCCCCCCCCCCCCCCCCCCCCCCCCCCCCCCCCCCCCCCCCCCCCCCCCCCATCAGATCACCACCATGTACCCCCTTTTGTGACGGCTGTGCAGGGTCTGTGACGTGTCACGGGTTAGGATCAGGTCTCCATCTTCACCCTGACGACTGTGAAAAGTTCCTCATGTGCATGCCAGGAGCCTGGTTGCAGTTACCTGCCCATGTCATGTCCTGCCCTTCTGGCACGCGCTTTGACGACCGCATCAAGATCTGCAACCATGCTGACAGTGTGTCCTGCTGGAACTGATCGATGGCTGTGACACATCCATGCTGACACTGTGTCATGCTGGAACTGACTGATGGCTGTGACACAACCATGCTGACACTGTGTCATGCTGGAACTGATTGAAGGCTGTGACACATCCTTGCTGACACTGTGTCTTGCTGACTGAAGGCTGTGACACATCCTTGCTGACACTGTGTCATGCTGACTGAAGGCTGTGACACATCCTTGCTGACACTGTGTCATATTGGAACTGACTGAAGGCTGTGACACAACCATGCTGACACTGTGTCATGCTGGAACTGATTGATGGCTGTGACACATCCTTGCTGACACTGTGTCATGCTGACTGAAGGATGTGACACATCCAAGCTGACACTGTGTCATGCTGGAACTGATTGATGGCTGTGACACATCCTTGCTGACACTGTGTCATGCTGGAACTGATTGATGGCTGTGACACAACCATGCTGACACTGTGTCATGCTGGAACTGACTGAAGGCTGTGACACATCCTTGCTGACACTGTGTCATGCTGGAACTGATTGATGGCTGTGACACATCCTTGCTGACACTGTGTCATGCTGACTGAAGGATGTGACACATCCAAGCTGACACTGTGTCATGCTGGAACTGACTGAAGGCTGTGACACATCCTTGCTGACACTGTGTCATGCTGACTGAAGGCTGTGACACATCCATGCTGACACTGTGTCATGCTGGAACTGACTGAAGGCTGTGACACATCCTTGCTGACACTGTGTCATGCTGGAACTGACTGAAGGTTGTGACACAACCATACTGACACTGTGTCATGCTGGAACTGATTGATGGCTGTGACACAACCTTGCTGACACTGTGTCATGCTGGAACTGACTGATAGCTGTGACACATCCTTGCTGACACTGTGTCATGCTGACTGAAGGCTGTGACACAACCTTGCTGACAGTGTGTCATGCTGGAACTGATTGAAGGCTGTGACACATCCTTGCTGACACTGTGTCATGCTGACTGAAGGATGTGACACATCCAAGCTGACACTGTGTCATGCTGGAACTGACTGAAGGCTGTGACACATCCAAGCTGACACTGTGTCATGCTGGAACTGATTGATGGCTGTGACACATCCGTGCTGACACTGTGTCATGCTGACTGAAGGATGCGACACAACAATGCTGACACTGTGTCATGCTGACTGAAGGATGTGACACATCCAAGCTGACACTGTGTCATGCTGGAACTGATTGATGGCTGTGACACATCCAAGCTGACACTGTGTCATGCTGGAACTGATTGATGGCTGTGACACATCCGTGCTGACACTGTGTCATGCTGACTGAAGGCTGGGACACATTCTTGCTGGCACTGTGTCATGCTGACTGAAGGATGCGACACAACAATGCTGACACTGTGTCGTGCTGGAACTGATTGTGGCTGTGACACATCTTGCTGGAACTATTGGGTACATCATTTCCTTGGTAGTATGTCGTTCTAGAACTATTGAGTACATCATTTCCTTGGTAGTATGTCGTTCTGGAACTATTGGGTACATCATTTCCTTGGTAGTATCTTGGTAGTATTTCGTTCTAGATCTATTGAGTACATCATTTCCCTGGTAGTATGTCGTTCTGGAACTATTGGGTACATCATTTCCTTGGTAGTATGTCGTTCTAGAACTATTGAGTACATCATTTCCTTGGTAGTATGTCGTTCTGGAACTATTGGGTACATCATTTACTTGGTAGTTTCTTGGTAGTATGTCGTTCTAGAACAATTGAGTACATCATTTCCCTGGTAGTATGTCGTTCTGGAACAATTGGGTACATCATTTCCTTGGTAGTATATCGCTCTGGACCTATCGGGTACATCATTTCCTTGGTAGTGTGTCGTTCTGGAACTATTGAGTACATTTCCTTCAGTGGTATTTTGTCGTTCTGGAACTATTGGGTACGTTATATTGTCTGTATCTGCTGGAATTAGTGAGAATGCAACATTCGATCTGCTGGAACGGACAAGGACGATATTCAGTCAGCAGAAACAAGCCATTGATCCCCGGCCATCGCATGACAAATCCTGCTCAGACCATCATGGAGTGAGGGATGGAAGTGAATATTGTAGATGATCACCAACATAGCGTTGGGAACTGAAATGAATATTGTAGATGATCACCAACATAGCGTTGGGAACTGAAGTGAATATTGTAGATGATCACCAACATAGCGTTGGGAACTGAAGTGAATATTGTAGATAATCATCATTATACAGTGGGGAACTGAAGTGAATATTGTAGATAATCACCATAACAGCCTGGGGAATTTTGAAGTGAAAATTGTAGATGACCACCATCATAGACTGGGGAAAGAGGAAGCTAGTCAGGGGATACACAGGGGAGGTAACCTTCTTCCGGGAGGTTATCGGCCGTAGCTACTTTTGTTTTCTCGCCATCGACGGGTAGTAGTTTGCACAGGACAGGAATCGGACTCCCTGCCGGAGTGTGTACTAGTGGGTCAAGGTAAAGTATGTGTAGTTAAATGGGGAATTTTAATGCGAATATTGTGACCACAATCACTGAGTGAGGAATGGAAGCGAATATTGTAGAAAATGGCCAGTGGAATGGAAATGAATACTGGAGGTAGTCAACATCATGCAGAAAGGAACTGACAATATTGAAGACAACCTCCATCACAGAGAGAAGAAAATGATGTGAATATTGTCGATAATCTGTCCTAGTCTGCGCCTTGCAGACAGGAGTGAAAACAGAACCAGTCCGCAGTAAGATCTGCAATTCCACCTACACTGACAGACACTGTCAAGGGAGACAACAGTGTTAGTCAAGATGCTGGAGATGGTTTGTGGTGGTGTGTGTTGTTATTTTTTCTTCAAAATTCTTACACAGTGTAACCCTGTCATTTCACAAGCTGAAACGAATCTATGGTCGACATTTTCTGAAGGCCACAATACTATACTTGCTGGTTTTTAGTTTTTCTGTCGGTGGTGGTGTTAACATCATAATATGCATTCATTTAATTCTGTCAGCTGTCAAATCTTTTGAATACTAAATTCACCCACTGTTTAATCAAAAGCACGTTTCCCGTGACTTCTTAACTAAATGATGGCGAACTTTGACGTAACATATGATCTGTATAGTTTGTAAATATTAAAAGTGTGTGTGTATATATGCAAGTGTGTAGATGCATCTATGGATGGAACTTGTATGCATGTAAGTGAAAATTTGTTCACAGAATCATCATTAAAAACTGTTAGCACTGGCACACATACACATATCGATACCATAAATGTTGTATGTGGACACTGTAGAGGTCAATGTATGTATATAATTATGTATGTTTGCCAGTTAAACCTACATTCTGATTCAACTGCAAATTAAAAAAAAGCTGGAACTACTGTCCAGAAATATTCATTGATTTTACGTAAGAATAATCACTATGCGATTGTTTCAAAACAGTCACACTTTTCGAAACAGTATCAGGAAAAAAAAATTTTTTTGGAAAAGAAACCACATTGAGTTCTTTACCTGTGTTGTATTTAAAATGCAGAAAAACTGAATACAGAAAACACACTTACACACGTGTGCACATGTTTATTCTTAGCACTGTGTCACACGTCAGTACAATTTACATCTTTGATATGCATTGTTCAAAACAAGGTATTTGACTAGCTTTTAAGATTCATTTCAAGAGCAAAATTCAGTTGTGCACGTGGGTGGGGAGATGGGCTGAGGGGGGCAAGGGGGACAAGGAGAGAGAGATGTGAAAAGAGAGGGAGAGAGGTAGTGGTAGTTCTTCACAAGTAACGCAACCATTCCAATGATGGTTGGATACAGAGCAGAAGGGTATTATTATTATTATCATTATTATTATTATTCAGTTGATGACAATTGACGGACTACTTGGTTCACGCTAGGTTGGTTTTTTTTTAATCTAAAAATGTAACAACCTTTAAAAAAAAAAAACTTGAACACATGCTGAATTATTGCATCAGGTGCTCGGGTGAAATGGGTGGTTATCGGCCGTAGCTACTTTCGTTTTCTCCGCACAGGCGGATAGTAGTTTGCACAGGACAGGAATCGGACTTCCTGCCGGAGTCTGCATTTGCGGGTCACGGTAAAGTATGTGTAGTGAAAAGGTACATTATTTAGTGTGACGGCTTATGCCCCTTGAATGAATCATCGTCTGCTACTTTGATTAGATCCTTGAAGTGTGTTGAAAAGATCGTTTCGGGAATCTTTTTCCTTTAATAACTATTTTACTTATTAATTCAAATTCTGTTTTATAACAATTTCAGAAACGGCGTATTATTCATTTTTCACTTAAAAAAAAAAAAAAAAAAAAAAAAAAAAAAAAAGCCGACAAAAAACTTTGATTCATTTTTTTTTTAGGACTACATAAAGGCATGTCATATTTTTACAAATTGTTAAAAACCTTTCAGAAGGTTGTATGAATCCTGTGTAGTGTTTCAATGTCAGCTCAACCAGTGACTGACTGCAAGGGTTGCTACGACAACGTACAAGTATCATGCTGTAAATAAAAGTGAATACTGCAGTGCCATTGTCATCATCATATACAGTCCGGTGTTTGAGTAAATCCATGACAATTTCATTTCATCAATAAATCTGTTGAACCAGAAAATGTTTTCTGTGACTGCAAGAATATAATTTCTCTGTTTTCTTTGTGTGTGTGTGTGTGTGTGTGTGTGTGTGTGTGATTCACCACATGCATTGCAACAGCATGTTCTTTTCACTTTGTAAATGCAAACTTTTCTCTGACACGTGGTCGTTACTTCTCTGATTTCACATGGTCATTACCCCTCACTGATGACACATGGTCATTACCCCTCACTGATGACACATGGTCATTACTCCTCTCTATGACACATGGTCATTACCCCTCACTGATGACACATGGTCATTACTTTTCTGATGACACATGGTCATTACCCCTCACTGATGACACATGGTCATTACTTTCCTGATGACACATGGTCATTACTTTTCTGATGACACATGGTCATTACCCCTCACTGATGACACATGGTCATTACTTTTCTGATGACACATGGTCATTACTCCTCTCCTTGATGACACATGGTCATTACCCCTCACTGATGACACATGGTCATTACATTCCTGATGACACATGGTCATTACCGGACACATGGTCATTACCCCTCACTGATGACACATGGTCATTACCCCTCACTGATGACACATGGTCATTACTTCTATCTCTGAAGACACATGGTCATTACTCCTCTCTGATGACACATGGTCATTACTCCTCTCTGATGACACAAGGTCATTACTCCTTTTTGATGACACAAGACCATTACCCATCACTGATGCCACATGGTCATTACTCCTCTCCTTGATGCCACATGGTCATTACTTCTATCTCTGAAGACACGAGGTCATTACTCCTCTCTGATGACACATGGTCATTACTCTTCTCTCTGATGACACATGGTCATTACTCCTCTCTGATGACACAAGACCATTACCCTTCACTGGTGACACATGGTCATTTCTTCTCTCTCTGAAGACACGTGGTCATTACCCTTCACTGATGACACAAGGTCATTACTCCCCTCCTTGATGACACATGGTCATTACTCCTCACTGATGACACATGGTCATTACTCCTCACTGATGACACATGGTCATTACTCCTCTCCTTGACATGTGGTCATTACTCCTCTCTGATGACACAAGACCACTACCCTTCACTGATGACACATGGTCATTACTCCTCTCTGATGACACAAGACCATTACCCTTCACTGATGACACATGGTCATTACTCCTCTCTGATGACACAAGACCATTACCCTTCACTGATGACACATGGTCACTACTTCTCTCTGATGAGATATGACCATTTCTTCCTTCTCATGGCCATTAATAATTTTTTTCGGTAGTTAGGCGGGGGACGAGACAGGAGGCTGGTGGAACAGAAAAATGTAGGGAAAAACAAAGAAATAAAACCACAACACACAAAAGTTTGATAAAAAGCATGTTATACTGTATTTATGTCCTTCCCAATAGCTTCAGTTTCACATACTCTACACACACACAAACACACACACACACACACACACACAGACACTCACTCATACACACACACACACACACACACGAACACACACACACACACACACCATTCTACTCTACATGCCATTGCAACCAATCATAAAACACGCAATTTCAGTGTAATATGTACACACATACATATTCAAACAAACACACACACACACACACATAACACATATAATCACAAACACATATGCATAATCACACACGCACACACACATACATAACCACACACACATGCATGATCACAAACAAACACAAAATCACACACACATAATCAGACACACGTACACAACTGCACACACACACATACATACCATCCTCTCCCCCCCTCACACATACACATAATCACACACACAGACATGATCACACACGTATGTTATCACACCCACGCATGCACGCATAAATGCTATGTGCCTCGCGAGAATTTCAGGACAGACAGATGCTCCCTTCCTGCTTTACGACTCATCACCACAGTCATGTGGAAGCCATCTTTCTTCAGTGCCGCTTCTATCTCCTCTGAAACATGGTCACTACTTCTCTCTGATGAGATATGATCATTTCTTCCCTCTCATGGCCATTAATAATTTTTTTTGGTAGTTACGCGGGGGACGAGACAGGAGGCTGGTGGAACAGAAAAATGTAGGGAAAAACAAAGAAATAAAACCACAACACACAAAAGTTTGATAAAAGATTGTTATACTGAATTTATGTCCTTCCCAATAGCTTCAGTTTCACATACTCTACACACACGCGCACACACACACACACACAGAGACACTCACTCATACACACACACACACACACGCACACACACACACACACACACACACACACACACCATTCTACCCTACATGCCATTGCAACCAATCATAAAACACGCAATTTCAGTGTAATATGTACACACATACATATTCAAACAAACACACACACACACACATAACACATATATCACAAACACATATGCATAATCACACACACAGACATGATCACACACATATGTCGTCACACCCACGCATGCACACATAAATGCTATGTGCCTCGCGAGAATTTCAAGACAGACAGATGCTCCCTTCCTGCTTTACGACTCATCACCACAGTCATGTGGAAGCCGTCCTTCTTCAGTGCCGCTTCTATCTCCTCTGAAACACACAACACGCTGATCTGAACTGACAACAAAATCTCTGAAATAACAATACTAATGTGTTTGAAGAAACAACACACTGACCTGATGTGACGGAACACACGACACACACCTCTGAAATAACAATACCAATGTTTCTGAAAAAAACAACACACCAATCTGAAAGGAGGAAACGCACAACACACATCTCAGAAATAACAATGCTAACGTGTCTGAAAAAAACAGCACACTGATCTGATATGATGAAACACACAACACTCATCTCTGAAATAACAATACTAACGTTTCTAAAAAAAGACGAAACACTAATCTGAAATGATGACACACTCATCTCTGAAATAACAATACTAACGTCTCTGAAATAAACAGTACACTGATCTCAAATGACAAAACACATAACACACATATTTGAAATAACATACTAATGTTTCTGAAAAAAAACAAAAACATATTGATCTGTAATGATGAAACACACAACACTCATCTCTGAAATAAAAATACAAACGTTTCTAAAAAAGACGAAACACTGATCTGAAATGATGACACACTCATCTCTGAAATAACAATACTAACATCTCTGAAATAAACAGTACACTGATCTCAAATGACAAAACACATAACACACATATTTGAAATAACATATTAATGTTTCTGAAAAAAAACCCCACAAAACATATTGATCTGTAATGATGAAACACACAACACTCATCTCTGAAATAACAATACTACCGTCTCTGAAATAAACAATACACTGATCTGAAATGACAAAGCACATAACACACATCTCTGAAATAACAATACTAATGTTTCTGAAAAAGACAATACACTGATATGAAATGGACATCTCTGAAATAACAATACTAATGTTTCTGAAAAAGACAATACACTGATATGAACTGATGAAACGGACATCCCCTGAAATAACAATACTAATGTTTTTGAAAAAGACAATACACTGATATGAACTGATGAAACGGACATCCCCTGAAATAACAATACTAATGTTTCTGAAAAAGACAATACACTGATATGAACTGATGAAACGCACATCCCCTGAAATAACAATACTAATGTTTCTGAAAAAGACAATACACTGATATGAACTGATGAAACGCACATCCCCTGAAATAACAATACTAATGTTTCTGAAAAAGACAACACACTGATATGAACTGATGAAACGCACATCCCCTGAAATAACAATACTAATGTTTCTAAAAAAGACGAAACACTAATCTGAAATGATGACACACTCATCTCTGAAATAACAATACTAACGTCTCTGAAATAAACAGTACACTGATCTCAAATGACAAAACACATAACACACATATTTGAAATAACATACTAATGTTTCTGAAAAAAAACCCACAAAACATATTGATCTGTAATGATGAAACACACAACACTCATCTCTGAAATAAAAATACAAACGTTTCTAAAAAAGACGAAACACTGATCTGAAATGATGACACACTCATCTCTGAAATAACAATACTAACATCTCTGAAATAAACAGTACACTGATCTCAAATGACAAAACACATAACACACATGTTTGAAATAACATATTAATGTTTCTGGAAAAAAAAACCCACAAAACATATTGATCTGTAATGATGAAACACACAACACTCATCTCTGAAATAAAAATACAAACGTTTCTAAAAAAGACGAAACACTGATCTGAAATGATGACACACTCATCTCTGAAATAACAATACTAACATCTCTGAAATAAACAGTACACTGATCTCAAATGACAAAACACATAACACACATGTTTGAAATAACATATTAATGTTTCTGGAAAAAAAAAACCCACAAAACATATTGATCTGTAATGATGAAACACACAACACTCATCTCTGAAATAAAAATACAAACGTTTCTAAAAAAGACGAAACACTGATCTGAAATGATGACACACTCATCTCTGAAATAACAATACTAACATCTCTGAAATAAACAGTACACTGATCTCAAATGACAAAACACATAACACACATGTTTGAAATAACATATTAATGTTTCTGAAAAAAAAACCCACAAAACATATTGATCTGTAATGATGAAACACACAAACACTCTGGAATAACAATACCCAAGTTTCTGAAAAAGACAATACACTAATCTGTAAAGACAAGACACTCATCTCTGAAACGTTTCTGAAATAAACAATACACTGATCTGAAATGACAAAGCACATAACACACATCTCTGAAATAACAATACTAATGTTTCTGAAAAAGACAATACACTGATATGAACTGATGAAACGGACATCCCCTGAAATAACAATACTAATGTTTCTGAAAAAGACAATACACTGATATGAACTGATGAAACGCACATCCCCTGAAATAACAATACTAATGTTTCTGAAAAAGACAATACACTGATATGAAATGATGAAATGGACATCTCTGAAATAACAATACTAATGTTTCTGAAAAAGACAATACACTGATATGAACTGATGAAACGCACATTTCTGAAATAACAATACTAATGTTTCTGAAAAAGACAATACACTGATATGAACTGATGAAACGCACATCCCCTGAAATAACAATACTAATGTTTCTGAAAAAGACAATACACTGATATGAATTGATGAAACGCACATCCCCTGAAATAACAATACTAATGTTTCTGAAAAAGACAATACACTGATATGAACTGATGAAACGCACATCCCCTGAAATAACCATACTAATGTTTCTGAAAAAGACAATACACTGATATGAACTGATGAAACGCACATCCCCTGACATAACAATACTAATGTTTCTGAAAGAACAGAACACACTGATCTGAAATGGCGAAACACGCAACAAACATCTCTGAAATAACAATACTATCGTCTCTGAAAGACACAACGCACTGATCTAAAATGATGAAACACACAAAATACACCTCTGAAATAACAATACCAACAACTCTAAACACACAAACCACTAATGTGAAATAAAAGTGCATGTCAAGGTCAGAGTTGTGCAGGTCAAGGTCAGTGTGGAGAAGGTTCAGGTTAGTGTGATGAATGTCAAGGTCAGTGTAGTGCAGGTCAAGGTCAGTAGGAGGACCTATTACTAACTGGGTGGAAGATAACATAACTTGGGGTGCAGAGTTGTAATATTCCCAGCGATTTGCAACCAGCTAATTATTGCATTTGAAAAGTCAAATCTATAGCTTCTGTTGACGTCTTTTTCCTACGATCAAATTTCTTTAAAATTTTTCAAAAAATCATGAAAAGTTGGTACAGGGCTGTTTGTGAGCACATGCGCATGGGCATTTGTGTGTGTGTGTGTGTGTGTGTGTGTGTGTTTGGTTCGTCGGCAGGTTGGTGTGTGTGAATCTGAAAGCTGTGCACCAGCCTGTGTTGTAATAAACTCCATAATGAACAACGCACTCACCAACCACGTTTTCTTTGATGACAATCAAGTAAAAGATGCCTGCAGGGGAGAGAAGCCTGGAGACTGTGGGAAGGAAGCGATCAGTGACCTCCCTTCCCTTGGCTCCTCCTGCCCAGGACGCCTCAATCCCTCCGCTGCTGACCTGCATGGATTAATAAAGCAACAATCTTTTCTGATCGCTCTGATCACAGGCACCCATCATTATAATTATGCAACCTGGTTGAAGACATAATTAGACAAACAACAAGGACGCCAAAGAATCGACAGACAGATAGAAAATACGAAAAAAAAAACTTAGCCGTATGCAGTGCACAGAAACAGGAGTCGAGATGGCTGCCGGAAAAAGAGGGCGCTAGCCTGGGGGCCACAGGGGAGGTTACCTACTTCCAGGAGGTTATCAGCCGTAGCTATTTTCGTTTTCTCCGCATAGGCGGATAGTAGTTTGCACAGGACAGGAATGTCAGACCCCTGCCGGAGTCTGCACTAGTGGGTCACTGTTAAGTATGTGTAATTAAAATGGCGTTTTTTTTGTCATCCATCTAATGCGTTCTTGTTCTGTGTTGTCTGTGTAGAGTTAGATAGCTTCCATCCTGCCATTTTCCTGGGAGGAGGGGGGGGGGGGGGTAATTGTTCCTATCAACCATAAAACCTGAGGTAGGTGTTGATATTATGCCTGAATCCAACTGCCAAAATAATCTCTTTCTGTTTATGTTCACAAGAATAAAATAAGTTGCAAATATTCAAGACATGATTTTGGGAATTTTGTTCTGAAAAAAAAAACCCAACAAAAACAAAAACAAACAAACAATAACAAAAAGATGAATTTGTTCTAGAAACTACCTATATAGGGTTTAAGCTCCACAAACATGGACACAAATTAATGTATACAATGTCAACAACGTTGAGCGTGATAACTAGAACTATAGAAGACCAAAAAAAATATGCTCTCAGATACTGTGCCTTGATCAAAGATGGGGTGGGGGGGCAGGGACGGCACTGACAACGTACAAAAAACTGCATGGCCCCCCTTCTCCCCCCACCTCAATCCCCCCCCTCCCCTCCCCTCCCACCTGCCCCCCTCTCCCACACACCTCACTGGATGGAGTGACGACGTAGGGAGGGTTGAACAGCAAGACATCAACCTGACCCTTCAGTCTGTCCTCCATGGCACTGCACTGCACACAGCACATCACACCTGACAGTCATTCACACCTGACAGTCATTCATGCCTTCACACCTGTCAGTCATTCACACCTGTCAGTCATTCATGCCTTCACACCTGTCAGTCATTCACACCTGTCAGTCATTCACGCCTTCACACCTGTCAGTCATTCACGCCTGTCAGTCATTCATGCCTTCACACCTGTCAGTCATTCACACCTGACAGTCATTCATGCCTTCAAAACCTGTCAGTCATTCACACCTGTCAGTCATTCACACCTGTCAGTCATTCATGCCTTCACACCTGTCAATCAGTCATGCCTTCACACCTGTCAGTCATTCACACCTATCAGATATTCATGTCACTACACCTGTCAGTCATCCATGCCATCACACCTGTCAGTCATTCACACCTGTCAGTCATTCACGCCTTCACACCTGTCAGTCATTCACACCTGTCATTCATTCATGTCACCACACCTGTCAGTCATTTATGCCATCATATCTGTCAGTCATTCACACCTGTCAGTCATCCATGCCATCACACCTGTCAGTCATTTACCCTTGTCAGTCACTCATGCCATCACATCTGTCATTCATACCTTTCAGTCATTCACACC
>NC_134891.1:23600815-23728315 GCF_041734735.1 Babylonia areolata
GCCTTTTCTTCTATGGAACGAATTACAAAAAAATGGTGCATCCTATGGTTACATATATCCAAACATATAAACAACACAGGAAATGTCAGAAGAACATTCCGATAGACTGCATCATTGATATATAACTTTGACATGGGTAATAAGGGATAATGTCACACTACAAAAACATTCTCAAAGAGAAAAAAGAAAAATAAATAAATAAACAGAATTTAAAAAAAAAAATAAATAAATAAAAAAAAAAAGCACACAGGAAGGAGTTTGTATTATACTCCATGTTTGGTGTTACATATACTTACCATGTTAAACTGATGCAAACTAGGCCTATTGGTTTGCTCTGTTTGGCCAAATTTCGTGCGGCTAACAGTGAAAAGACGAGCCGTCTATATCGTCTGAGTGACTAGATGCTTAATTTGTTTTTCCAGTCAGACTCGGGAGAAAGGGCAAGATCAGGATTCTAACAAGGACCCTCATGGACACCACTGGCAGATAAGCTCTTAACCATTCTGCCACCTTCCTTATAACTAAAGAGGCATGAGTATGTGTACTGTGACAATGACATGTCAGAAGCACCATTTATATATGATAGTCAGTCATGTCCAACTATGACCATCAGAACATGTCAGAAGCACCATTTATATATGACAGTCAGTCATGTCCAACTATGACCATCAGAACATGTCAGAAGCACCGTTTATATATGATAGTCAGTCATGTCCAACTATGACCATCTGAACATGTCAGAAGCACCATTTATATATGATAGTCAGTCATGTCAGTCATGTCCAACTATGACCATCAGAGCATGTCAGAAGCACGGTTTATATATGATAGTCAGTCATGTCCAACTATGACCATCAGAACATGTCAGAAGCACCGTTTATATATGATAGTCAGTCATGTCCAACTATGACCATCAGAACAGCAGAGGAGGCAACTGCTGTTCTGACTACTTGGGCTAGAATTTGATTATAGTGGAGAGTGTCTTGCCCAAGTTACATCCCCACTCTCTTGGCCAAGAGGGTTTTAGGACAGTCGGCGCTGGGATGGTTCCCAAAGGCCAGCTAGCCCACAAGGCTGTAGCACTAAGAGCCAATGCAAATTTGCCTCCTAGTTTGAGAGTCATAGTCCTTCACAAAAGACTAAGCTGTAAATGATTTCCCATCGACGGGAGAAACCATTGATAATACAGCTCTCTTTGCTGTTGGCCCAAATGTAAACTTATGTCAAACTGTGATATAAGCTGAGTGTTGGCCTAAAAGGAATGCCAACAGCACCCAGTGTTCCCAGGCGGTCACCCATCCAAGTACTAACTGGGCCCGATGTTGCTTAACTTTGGTGATCGGACGAGAACTGGTGTTTTCAACATGGTATGGCCGTTGGCACCATTACTGACAACTAAACAACACAGTGATACTGACATGTTAGAAACATCATTATTGACAACTATAACAGTATGTGTACTGTGAAACGAACATGACAGAAGCATCAGTACTGACAACTATAACAGCTTGTGTACTATGACACTGACATGTTAGAAGCATCATTCTTGACAACTGTGACAGTATGTATAATGTGACACTGACATGTCAAAAGCATCAGTATTGACAACTAAACAACACTGTGACACTGACATGGAAAAGAAATTCAAGATCTTTTTGTGCCCTCTCTCATCCTATGGTGACCTCAGTTTCATTTTCACCTTAACTCCAATACCAGTCGTAAGCCCCTGTCAAGGTCTTCAGTGTTAAAAAAAATTCAGGGGGAACAATCACTGGATGGACATGGTGGCAATTTGCACTCCAGTGGCTGTATTCAAGAGAACATCGTGCCTGAGGGTAAATGTGTACCTGCGGGTAATCTGCCTGAGGCAAGGCAAACTGCCTGAGGGTAAGCAATATCCAGTATTCATGAACACAAGAGTCTACCCGTGTGTCTACATACCCGAAGGCAATCTACCCTTACTACCTGCCAAGGGTGACTGCCCACAAAGCAGAGGTAAATATGGCGGATCCTTTTGCAGGATTTTTCTTTCTTTTTTTAAAAGGGAAAACAGGCATGCTTTACAGATAGCATGTGTTTTGCGAACTCTCTCAACAATGTTCCGAGCTGTGGTGCGATGAGAAGTGAAACTGAGAGCATGCGCAGATGGGAATCATCAGGATTTTTTAAAAAAGACGATGGGTTAGCTGTCTGAGCGAACTACGTGTGTCTTAATACGAAGATAACTTATCCTTCAAGGTAAACTGTACGCGCAGGTCCCAACCATGTCAAAGATAACTTGCCTGAAGGCAAAATGAATTTTGTCTTGAATACGGTCCCAGGGAGGCACTCACTCAGTTGGACTCTGTGTGAGTGACATTGTCGGTATGACGCTCAACAGGTGGAGTCCTGTGTATGTTGAATTAGAATGATCATTACTGAATACCACCGAGGAGAGTCAGCAGCAACGGGAGGTTTCCTCTGCTGTGCTGCTACCCTGATGACCAGACATGGCTTTCTAGAATTGTGGCAGATAAAGCTGGGTGCTGCTTTGTAATGCGACTGGGATGAGCAGCATGGGGTTAACGTGGAATGGTGCAGAAGTGAGGGCAGCTGGAAAAAAATGAGAGTCTCACACACACACAAAAAAAACAATAACAAAAACCATGGTTGTAAATAACGTGAGCTTAATATAAATATTCACACACAGCTGCTCAAAAACATCATGAACACACAAACTGCAGAAACTACCTTATTATCCAAATATATGAAGTTGCAATGCATTACCACTTTCCACTTAACTTGTCTTAAGATTCAAGACAAATCATTCAGCACGATTCCAAGTAGTTTTAATAACCCACTTAAACGATCATCATTTAATTGCGTTTTACCGACGACTGCAGTCATTAAGTCATGAACAGAGGCAAGAGTATGAACAATTTATTTTACAGTTCACAGAAAATCGGGGTTATATTTTAAGAAAAATCAAAGAAATGATCAGTGCTCAAGATTTAGATGATAATGCATTGGTATAAGCCACAATACAAGAATTATCCGGTTATGTTGCCACTTCGATTTCTTTGTTTGCAGTGACGTCGCGCGTGCTCAAGAAAGCTGTAAGGGAGAGCATTCACACATGTGGTTTGTCGGCAGGTCATTTGCATTCAAAACGAGGCAATTTTGGTCGCCATGTTAAAAGAATATCTAGGACACGTAGGGAAATAAAACGCGGTCAAATTATTTAAGTTTACAAATTTTGCCACAATGTTTCCTGTTACACCTCAAGGTAAGTCAAGGGGATTGTTTAATTCGAAGTGATTATTCATCAGACACACCGACTGAAGTGTACAGTGTTTTGATTGTGTCGCACCCTACATTGATCGTCTTGGCTCTTGTGTGAACAATGCAAATGCTATTTCAGTATTTGTATTATTATGTAGAATATAAATTTTAATGCACAAATACTTTGCCTATATCTAATACCTCCAGTTCTATGCATCCCCGCCTCGCCAAATATTACAGTTCAGCACAGTTTGCACGTTATTTTGACATCCGAGAGCGCATTGTTGCTACTGATAATTAGTATTTGACAGTTCAGCGAATCCCCACATGCTTGACAATGTGTCTGAGTTCGGATTTCTCAAAATAAACACGCGTGTATGATTTTAAAAAAGAGTTGGGTGTCCGACAGTGTTATCTTTACGACTTAGGAGCCTGTGCCGAACATTTGACTCAATGAAGCATAAAAAGAAAGAAAAAAACAGAAGAAAAATAATGAAATGATGAACAGGGAAAAAAACATGAATATAAACTTGAACATGAGGTGCATCAAGCCTCACCCTCAGTGCAAGGCCTGTTTACTGTTGGTAAGAAAATGTCAGGACCCAATGATAGAAATTTTTTGTATTCATAATGAAGAATCAAGTCCTGAATACATACTCCATAGTACTATTATTCTACAGTTTCTCTGATACAGTGATAGTGATACACATAAAAAAGAATAAAAGTCAAACACTGACACAATGACATTGTTGACAGTTTGTTTCCTCATTGTTTGCAACTTCAGTTGTAAAAGGAATAGTGGTACATCTGCAGTGTAAAAAATGAGGATTGACTCACACAAATTGAATTGTTCTTTATGACTTTTTCACGTTAGCCAGATTCACTCATTCACAGTCAGAACCAGTGCCAGTGATAAGATTGAATAATGAATAAATGATACATCCACCTGAACATCAGTGATTCTGATGTGTAATCTTCAGTGACTTCATTCTTGGGATGTAATATTTGTCATTGGTGCATTTGTTCGAGATTGCGCTTTTACTTTGTTGCATAGAAGCGCAATATAAATATGATGATATTGTAGATAAAAGTGTAACTATAATCACTATAATTTAAGTAAAAACAGAGCAAACAAATGTTATTCATTTTGTGTAAATAATTAGTTTAAAAGGTTACTTGTTTTGTGGTTGTTAGGGGACATCGTGTTAAAACTTGCCTTCCTTCAAAGGAAAAGATTGAATATTCCTATTTTTTGTGGTAGAGCTAATGGAACATCACTGTGATTTTAATCCAGCAGGAAGACAGGGAAAATATGACACAGATGACATACAGTGATATTATGTTAAAATGTGATGCTTTGGAAGTTGCCATGGTGTGTTTTTACTTTAATTATACTTAATTTACATCCAGTACCAGTACTAAAGTAGGTCAACAATGACATTGTGAGATCAGAGGTGTCAGGATGATAGTTTTCCTGTTTAAAAAAAAAAAAAAAAAAAAAAAAAAAATCAGGAGTATGTCACTTCTGTGAACAAGGAGCTGTGAGAATTCATGCTGTATCAGAATGCACAGATTTAAAGATTGCTGGAAATGCTGCTGATTGGGACCTGAAACTGAACGAGTTTTGTTTGAATGATGGCATATTTGCATAAGTACTAGTAGTGTTATTGTTAATGATTTTATCACTGCTCTGTTTTGAGATTGGCTGACCTATGAACTATTGATTTTTATTTAAATCATATTTCATTTTGTATGCAGTTGACTCTTTGAACCTGACCATTTTGATCTTTTGTTCTGTCATGATTTATTAAAAAAATAAAAAATAAAATAAAAAATAAATATATATGTGTGTGTGTGTGTGTGTGTGTGTATAAAAAAGAAAAAGAAAAAAAAGATGCTGTATTCTTTGATGTTTGTGCAGAGTTGTTTTTAAATTTGCTGTTTGTTGTCTCTCTCACTCTTGCTCTTTTTCTCCCTCTCTCACTCTCACTCTCTCTCTCTTTAGTTTTGTAAGTATTTAATGGTTTTAATAACTTTTATGTATACTTTTTATAAACAAATTGTGATTAAAAGATATTTTGAACTGAGTATGGTTTTACTTTGAAGTGTTGACATAGATGCATGCTGCAAAATTGTGTAGATTTTCATTCACTTGTACAATGTATTCATTAACATTAACAACAGAGTGTGGGACTAACAGATACTAGTTCAGTATTTGTAATGTTGATAAGTTTAACTTAGTTAACTAAGGGCACAGGAACAGACATTTTGAAGTTGGTAAGTGGTCAGCACTTCAGAAACCAGTCAAGGGCAACAGCCAGGATGAGGTCGCGTGAAAGCAGTCTGAAGCTGATGTGCAGTGGTATCATCATCATCATTCTGGTATTTTGATGGAGACATTAATATTTGGTTGACCAGTCTCCAGAATTTATTGTAAATTATATGCTTTGTTAAACATGTTTACATTATCATATGACACTCAGACAGAATAGAAGTGAACCATAACCCTGAGATGAGGACTATCATGCATATGTTCTGTGTTGCTGCTTTTGCTTATTTTTATTTGCTTAAAAAAAAATTGTCTTATTGTCAGAGAAGAAAACTTTTGCAAAGCATTAGCAGCTTAAGAGGCAAACATTAAAACAAGTAGTATAAATGGTTATATTGCCATTTGTGTGTATTTAAAACTTTAATGATGTGGTAGTTTTTTTTTGTTTTTTTTTGTTTTTTCTTTGATATTTGAATATATTGTAACTAAATGTAAGGCATGAAATGGACAAGAGTGAGTGGTTTGAGAATGCTCTCACTAGTTTCAGTGACATTATGCACAGTAGTGTTTTGAATGGATTGATTGATGTATGTGTGCTTTCAGTACCATTACTAACAGTAACACTGTAAAATAGCCATGCATTTAATTTTACAACTTATTAAAGTGCTTTGCATCCAGAATTGAATTTGAGAATTGCATGATTTTCTTTTAAGAATAGGACAACAGTGTACAAGCTAGGCTTTGTGAGTGGGCTGTCCATTTAACATCATGTCTTTCATCAGTGCGTATGTGTTCCGTCAGTTCATGTCAGAACATTCCAAGAAGGGGTGGGTGGGAAGGGGGAGCGGGGTAGATGAAAGTTTAGTATTTGCAGGCAAATAGTCTGTCATGTTTCTGAAGAAAGTTTTGTCATTTGAACGCAGTTGATCCACTATTCTGGTGGGACTGAGGAGATGAATAAAAAGTTACGAAATAATGAATTATTCATTTTTAACCAATTCAGTTACTGGTACATACATTTTGGGGATGGGGAGAAGCTGTTTCTCTCATAGGTTAACAATTCAACCTGACTTCTGTTAAGAAAAACACACGTGTACCAGTACTTTTTTTTTTGTTTTGTCTTTTCTTTTTGCTACTGTGATTTCACACATCCTATGCTTGCTTCTTACCGGATGTCAACTTTTTTCCCTGCTGATATCATTTCAGCATGGCAGTTTCAATTTTTATTTTGTCTTTTCACCTCTTTGTGTTTCCCTAGACTAGACATCCGGGAGAAGGACATCTGAATCTTCTCAGCATTTGATCAAGATTTAAAGAGTGCAATTTGGAAAGTGACATTTTAGACAGCAACTCACTAGCTAATCTTTTGTTTATCTAATACTAACAACACTACAGCACCAAGGGTTGTTATATAATTTATGAATATTTACTATTGATTGTTAGAAACCATACTTTTTTAAGTTGCCCCACTTGCTTCCATTTGTGCACGGACATGCACAATTCTTACAAGAAGAATAAATTATTAATATTATAATTGAAACACCAGTGCATTGCTAAGAAACTAGCTGAGTTGGCTAAATGATAGAAAATTCAGCACCATAAGAGAACTACACACAGTGTAACTGCAATGAAAGATTACTTTGGAAAAATATTAGTTAAGTAATTTTAAGCTGACAGCAAGGTGCATTAATTAAAAGTACTGTTTTAAAGTCATCTTATAGAAACAACTTCCGCTGTCATGTTAAAGTCATCATATATGATACAGAGACGACTTCCGCTGTCATGTTATGAGACATTGCCTTTTACATCTCTGACCGCCATTATCTCATGATTATGCTGGGAGTCTAAACATTTGCAAATTTTCTTGATCAGTTTCTGTTAATGACTGTAAATGAAATATCTTCCTGTCGCTACTTGCTCTCTTGTCTGAAATCATTCTGTTCACTCAGTGTTTAGGCTGTCATGCTGGATCAGAGGTTAAGTTTTAATTTGAAGGTCTTGATCAAATCTGATTTTCCATCACTTCCTTTCCTCATCCCTGTATCTCACAGACTGAATTTCTATTTTTGTATTGTCAGTTCAACAACTGTCACAAATAATTTATGGGTTTATGGCAGTGGTGAATCTTAAGACAGTTAAAAAAAAAAAAAAAAAAAAAAAAAAAAACCCACTGAATTTACAGTCGTTTACAAATTAAATTACCAGTGTGTTTATTATTAATCAGCCTGTTTATTTATTAAGTTACAGAAAAGATAGCCAGCATTCACACAATTAATCTTAATATATTTTTATATTCTTCAAAGGTTTATTTTATTTATTTGTTTTGCATTATATTTGATAATTTATATTATATTTGATAATTTATACTGCCAAAATTATGCAGTTTAAAAAAGAAAAGAAAAAAGAACAGTTATGACCCTAATAATGTGTTCCTGGCTGTGGTTTTGTTGTTCTGAGATTCATTTCGTGAAGTTATCTGCAACTAGTTATTTTGAATAGGGTTACAACTCCTGATTATATTCTACTACTTGTCCAGTGAATAAAATAAGCTTTGTAGAGCACTGACTTCCATTGAGTCACAGTGTGTGTGCAGTGTCAGTAATACTTTGTATCATTTTTTAAAAAGTTATACACATACTTGTTAACTATTTCTTAACAATCTTTACAACTTTTATCTTTTTAGATAAAAGTATTCATTCACTTTTACTGATATTTACTAATTTTCTTTCACTGTAGTTTCACTTTCAGTCACCCAGATTAACTATTAAGTATTATTGCTAATTAGTAGTTTTCTTCTTCTGATAATACAATATTAGGAATTACTCATTAAGTTTATTTCAGTTATTTCATGACAAACTGAAGTGGTATTGAAATGTTATGAGGTGAACAAACGGAGGAGACTACAAACACAATACAGAGAACAGAGGAAGTGGCTGTCAGGGGGGATTAATGTTTTCAGATGATTTTATTTCCTCATTTGCTTTTAAGGTTAAATTAACTAGAAGCGTTTTAGATTTATAATATGGAATTGAAAAGAATGATTTCCCTATCTCTGTTCTGTGTGTTCTGTTTGTGAACAAGAAAGAATATTCAGTGAAATAGATTTCTTTATAGTTGAGAATGTTTTAAAATTTTGGTAACCACACTAAAAGTTGATTTTGATGATGTGCACAAGTTGGTGTATAATTGATTAATAATCTTGGCTCTGCAGTTGGTGTGACAAACATCATATGTGAAAAACCTGTAATAAACCACAATCGATGAAGGAAAGTAAAATATGAGTTCTGTGGTTGTAAGGTGAAGAACAGCGAGGATGGATCCAAGTGTTTTGAGCCACACACAGAAAACAGGATGAGTGAAGCCAAAGGGTTTGTGCAACACATATATCACTGTGTCATCCTCTGATAGCTCCTTGCATAGATACAGTGTGAAAGGCACAGTTGGCGTATAATACGCTACGCTACCCTAGTTAACTGTCTCTGGAACAAGCATCACAGTTGGGCCTTCACTTTTCCACAGCCTTTTTTTTTTTTTTTTTTTTTTTTAACAGCACCTTTCACAGGAGCCATACAGGTTTGTTTTTGTTTTTTTCTAGTTTGCAAACAGTAATGTTTTTTCAGTTCCCCAAAATCTTTTTAAAAATAAACCAGGTTTGCAAAAAAAAAAAAAAAAAGTTTGGTCCTATTTTGTGAAGAAAACAACTGGACAACATCCTTTCTGTCAGTGACTGATAAAGCACAGCAGTGAAATGTGCCAGAATTCAAATTTAAATGTAAAATAAGGATTTAAAAATAAAATAAAAAGTAAATGAATAAAATAAAAAAATAATAAAAAAAAGGTTTCTGCCCTTTGGGATTTTAAGATTAAAGGTTTTAAATTTTGCAATCTGAGAGCGGTACTAACCCTCATGATTGAGTTGACAGGTGTAGTATTAACCATATAATGACCGCTGATTAACACCCTGGCCCTTTTCTAATCAGTTTTGATAACTTCTTTGAACAAGAAAACACTTGTCGTAATTTCTTCTCTGGATATCACGGAATCTCCACAATCAGATGCAATTTGTCTAGCTGGACATCACAGTGATAACGTGTGCTTGGAGGAAACTGTTGATTGGTCCACATGAGAGGTTCTAAGTGAAGTGAGGGAGGGAGAGGAGGCTTGATCAGTCAGTGCCTTGTTTTCCCCATAAATCCCACACAGTAATTTGTTGAGGTAACTTTCCCTGTGTGCTGGTTGGTCTTGGCATAAAAGATGGAGTTGTCAGTACTGGTGGATGTCACACAATGGGGTGTGCAGAATGTGTCGGACTATAAGAAATGGAGGTGTTGACACCCTGACCCGTCCTGTTGGGTCTTCTCTTCTTCAACTTGGTGCTGAGTCCTTGCTCATTGGTTCACAGGCTTGAGAGAGACAGTCAGAGGGAGAGTAGTTGCCTTTGGAAAATAATCCCTGCATCTGTTTCGAAAGCTGCGAGAGCTGAGAAGGTTCCAAACAATAGAGATCGGATTATGCATCCTTTTGTTGCTTGTCTTCTAGGCGTCAAGCCTGCTTCCATCATATTGATCTGTTGGAAAAGTGTCCAAGGGAGGACTTGATCGTACTGCACATAAAACTTGTCAGGTTCATAAGACTGTAACGTCTCCATGGAAGGACTTATCATACTGTTCATGTTTATAACTATTGTCTTGATCAGTTTATGAAAGGAGTCTTCATTGCTTTGGTGACTTTGAAACGATATCAGAACAGTTTTTTTGTTTTTTCTTTGTCATTCTGTGGTATGCCCTGTGTTTACCATATTAAAAAACATTTCCTCTGCAAACTTACGTCTGATTAAGAGACATAAAATGATAATGGTTTGTAAACCGCATGTTGGCCCAACTTCACATTGTGATGTTGAGACGTTTTCTTTGTGGGCTCAAACCTTTGTGATCCACACTCTTTTTAATCAAAAGTTTATCATTTGTGATACTTTTTTTCAAAAGTACTTTAATCAGGGACATAGAATTTTTTTTTAATGATAAAAGTAATATATGGTATTTAAAAAAAAAAATTTCAACCTGTGGGAGAATAAGAACACTGCTTACTGTCATGTGTGCATGAGTGGAAGAGGATAAGAATAGAGCGGTACTTCAGTTGTACAAGTATTCTTCCTTTGTTTCTTTTCAAGGTGTTACTTCCACCTTCTTGGGTCAACAGCCGAATGGTAGGTATCCTCAATCTGTCCTTTTACCTTTTCCCAGTCACTACAAGTCTTTGACGTGATATACACTTCTTCTTCAGTCCAGCTGCTTACTTAAAGAATGGTTATCAGTTCTGGACCCCTATATTCTGACTCTGAATTTTGTATATATACTTTTAATCCTTGAATGTTCTTTTCTGTGCCGTTTTGGTATATATCTATATATATACATATATATATATAGATACACCTTCAACTAATACTTCTTGGAGAAGTTTTATCTTCAAACTAATAATATAGGACGTCAGATGCAGATTAATTCCATCTCTTCTAAGGTTTTGGAAAAGCTGAAGACTGGTATTATCTTCAATTTAGCTAAAATTGTGTTTTGGGCTGGGTTTTGTTTTGTATTATCATTATTGTTTATTTTATTTTTTGTTTGTATGTAAATTTTATGAAATGGAAGTTCGAAGTGGAATTGTTTTGTAAGCATGAAGTATGATGAGTTGAGGTACAATGAGAAAGGTGTGTATATATACCGAGGATCTGGCAGCAGATAACAAGCTGTAACTGAATCTGAAATACATTACGCTGTGTATATTTCATCAGAAAGTTAAAAAAAACATTAATAATCAAAGTGCAGATTAGTTGTTGACAAAATGTTTTTTATTGCTGTCTGAATTCAGACAAGATTTTGTCATGCACATCTTGAAAAGGAGTGAAGAGTTGATTTCTCACCTCTCTAACCCCCCACCCCCACCCCCTTTTAATTTTTTTTATTATATTTTTTATTATATAACTTACTAATACCTTTTCCTTCTCCTTCAATACTCACCCATGACCTTCCTATTTATGTCAGGGTTTGTACTGATTTTTACTGATTTCATTTGTTTATTGAAGGCTAACAGGAAATTTATGTGACTTGAAGAAGGGAAAAAAGTGAATATTCAAATTTGAAATGAAATTTGTTCATGAGAAAACAATTAACACTTAGAAGTGTGTCCAGGATTGATGTTTTTTCTTCATTTAAAAAAGAAAGTGGGGGTGGGGGGGGGGACTCATTGACATTATCTTGCTTTTTGACCATTGTATGAGTTGCTCATCAGACAGTGAATTATATCAGCCTAAATGGCGGGTTGACAGTTGAACCAAAGGTGTCAGCACAGGTGGTCTGTGGTGGGCACTAAGCCTCATGTGTATTGCATCATAAATATTAGTATGCTACTCGCAGTTTGCAGTTAACTGCGTGTGTCCTCATTAGAGCACACTTGAAGTGTATGACTTTACAATCACTTTAACATTATTCATGGGGTCTTCTCAAACAGTGAAAACTATCATTCTCATATTGATTTCAAGTCACAGCTGTATTGGAACTATGGAAGTGCAAAGGAATGTTGTCATTTTTAGCCAGATTTTGTTCAAAGCTAAAGTATAGCCTCAGTCTTGGGACAGGACAGCTTGTGTGGTGTGGAAACCTCACCTCTCTTACTATCACATCCTTATCACCCAGCCCTCTTCCATCTAAACACTTATCTCTCTCCAGTGAATTGTAACAAAAAAAAAAAAAAAAAAAAGTTTTTTTATTGAAATTACCATAGTTAAATCATGTGCTATTCATACCAGTTTTGTTTTTCTTCTATTTTTGTTTCTGAAGCTGCTTTGCCGGATTAAAAAAGGTCCATAGAAAAGGAACGGGTGGGATGATCAGCTTTTAAGGATTAAGGGGCTAACATTTAGCGATTCATGCCATTTGTTTTTTGGTTGATTTATTGTGTTTTTTGTTTGGTTTGGTTTGATGCTGGCTGGCTTGCAAGCAATTATGCATCTCTGTTCTGCTTTGCACTGCTTGTCTTTTGTTGTGCTGTCTTGGTTGCGCCAAATTAATCGTAATGCCATGGCTTTTAGCAGTTTGTCCGCAGCTGTCTTATTGTTATAATCACTCCTCACATTCTGAAATTTATCATAGTTGCCACATCTTTTACTTTGATGCCCCCCACATCCCACTTTAGTATTTGTTTTTTGGTGTGCGTAAGATTGTGAAGTTTTGCTCCCTTGTCTCTGTGACCTACTGTCCATGTCTGGCGTCCCCAGTTTGATGTGTTGTCAGTGTTTCCCTCTCCATGTCATGTGTGTGAATTCGGATCAACAGTCATTTCCTAGAGTCAGGCACATTACAGAGCTGTAATAGTTGTTGGTGAACAGTGTTGGTGGACGGTAGCAGTTTTGTTAGTGAACTGTGTGTGGGTGGATCTTTTCTTTGTCTCAGCACATTACAGAGCCATGACCATTTTTAGACTGCAATGTGCTGCAGGACTGAGTTTTCAGGAGTAGTATTGAAAGCAGGCATGGTGGGGGAAGCCGGTCTGTTTATAGTTGAATCAGAGATAAGTGCTGGGATGGGCAGTGTTAACACACACATGCTTATGGAAGAAGTTGATAGGGAATGGTGGATATTTCATCCAGCACCTAATGTTTCCTTTTAGGATGGGATTGGATATCATATGTAACATCCAGAATTGCTTGCTTTGTAATGGATGCATTTTGGAAAACAGAAAACAGTGTCAAAAGTTGTCATTTGTTCTGGGTTTTTTAAACTGCACACCGGGGAATGCACATCGTGATGGTAGCTGTGAAAAATTTTGTCATTAGCCTGTGATAGAATGCCAGCTGTGACCTGGCATTGTCAGAATTTTGTATAGGGTCAGATAGAGGCAGGTTCTGTTTTGTTGAGCTGCACATTTCTTTATTCAAGCATTTCATCGGATCCAACCAGTTGTATATTCAAACAAACCTTGAAATGGCTGATGGAATCCAGTCTGTTGTTCTCACTGTGGCAGAATTGACTGGTGCCAGGAACTTGGTCCCAGAAAATACGTGTTTTCACCTTGACCTTAGCCATTTTTTCACATGGAAATTCATCTTCTTTTTTTTTATCTTTTTTTTTCCTTGTGCTGTAAAAAAAATCTATTGTCAACTCTCATTCAGTTTCTTCATTGTGAATGTCAGAGTGTCTTTGCAAATAGAAGACATTGACGTGAGACCTGTCCTCAGGCTTTAGTTCTAAGCCAGTGGCAGCACTGACTGCTGTCTGCAAGGAAAGGTTTTATTGATCTCTGACAACACCCACTGCACAACGGAGGGGAACAGAAGTAATAATGGTATCATTGATTAACAGAAAGGCTGAACAGTCAGCTAGGGAAGAGAGGGGGGAAAAGTGGGATGTAGGATTGCCGGCAAAACAAGCTAGAGAAGAAAAGAATTTATCATTGCAGACCTCGGTAATTTTGTTTTTGTCCATATTTCTCTCTGCACTTTTTTGACACTTTGTAGTGTGTGGTTGTATGAGACTGTGTAAGTGGGTGCATGTATGCTGGTCATATCATGGATTGTACATTTGTAGAATAAATGAATGTTTGGTCTTTGAGGTTGGGATATTCAACTAGTTGCACATAATTTTGAACCTGGCTTTGGCATATATACTGGTATATTATATGGCTTCTGTACTTGTAATTCCATTACAGCTTATGGTGAGTGACTTATATATGATGCTGTTCAGATAGATGATAATGATGAAAGAAGAGAACAACTTTTTTCTTCTTTAAAAAAAAAAAAAAAAAAGGAAGGCGGGTGGTGTGTCTGAAGTGACATTAAACTTTGATGGCCAACACAGTGACAGAAACTTGGGAAGTAACCTTAAAAGTTAAACTGTGTTGTAAGCAAGATCCTCCAGTCAATTTCCTCAACAACCTTATCGTTACCTTAGTTGGGGGTCAACTCAGTGGCAAAACTTAGGGCCGCAACCTTAATGCCCTGATAACCAGATTAGGCGGCTGAACGAGCTCTGGCTTGCTACTTGGAAAAGTGATTTTGAACAAAGATATAAAAAGAGAGGGGGTGGGTTTGGGCAAGAGGGGAGGGGGGGGGGGGAGAAAGGGCAGTGGAGAGGGTTGGGTTTTATTGTTCTGTGCTGACTGCATGAGTTTGAAGTGGTGATAAAAGGATAGACCCTGACTCCAGTGTGAAGTGTGCTGTGAATCCAGTGAACTCACCCTCCCCAGTTTCTCTTTTGGAGTCTGATTCTGTTTCACAATAATTATGTACTGCCACTGATTTTGTGTTTCGTTAGTCATGTGGTAATCTTCGATTATGCTATAGGTGTTCATTCAGAATGGTTTTGTATTCACTTATTAGATAATGGGAAATGTAGTTTTCTGTGTTTGAAATGAACATTCCATACTGTGTTATGTAAAGTAGTACATTTAATTCCCTACAGAGAACCTCAAAATACTTGAACTGCTTTCTGGAAGTACAGGAGCATGAGTAGCTCTCACTGTCTCTGTTGTTCTATCTCTTTCACTGATGTCACTTTGTATTACTTTGTTTCATACTGTTTTTACACATTTTAGGACATTTTTGCTTTGTCTACTCGAATGAAGGAAACAATCTAAAAGATGAGATACAACCTCCCCCTCCTATCCCTCCATCTCATTCTTTCCATTCTAGCCATTGTTTTTAATGAGGCTCTGATAATCCTTTGCTGTGTGTGTTACAGTGCTCCCTGTTTTTTGATTGGCTGTATAAGCTATCATGCTGTTTGATTTATTGATTTGATCATCATAACATGTCTGGGCTTCTGATAGGGTGATGCTGTAGCAGAGCGACATTTATTGTGGCAAAAGAACAATTGTTGCAAGGCTGGACTTTGACTCAAGTATCAAGGTGACACTTTGTAGCAACAAAAGCTACATTTTGTAGCAGTGAAGAAACTGACACATAGCTGCACTTTTTAGATAGGATTTTTTTTTTCCTCGTTTACTGACAAAGTGACCTGGAAATATGGTATGTGGTACTTGTAGTAATTGATGAAAGCTGCTCATACTCATAGTAAGATGCCAGTTATGAGTACACTGGGGCATACTGCTGCACCGTGATGGGAGTGGATGAGTCTTTTCTTTTATTTCTTTTATTCCCAGAACTGGGCTATAATTATTTTCTGTGTATTTGTTACTGTTATTTTTTTATATTTTGTTTTTACGTTCTGATAAGATCAAGATGTGAGCCTTTTGGTATTGGAGAACATTTTCATGGGATCATGTTTTCCCTTCATTTAAAAATAAAAAAAAATTCTTTTTTTTTTTCTTTTTTTTATTTTTATAATCTGGTCTGATCTGTTGGGTTTGGGAGAGGGTCAGTCTGTTTAGGAGCTCTTCAGAACTTTTGGACACACATTTCTCATTCTGTAACTTTTTTTTTTTCTTTTTTCCCCCCCTAGTCATTGTTTATTTTATCCTGTTACCATGTCCATTGCCAGAGGCTCCATTTGCTGAAAAAACATCATCAGCTGTCGTGGAGTAAATGATATTTTTTATATCATCTTTATTTTTTCTTGTGTTAGTTGAGCAAAATTTTGTCCTCTAATTATTTTTTTTCCTGACCTTAATCAAAGATTTGCCTGTGAGTTTGATTAAACAAAATCGACAAACTTGGACTAGGGAGATCTGAAGAATGGGAGAACTAGAGAATATTCTACACTATCAGTTACTGGAACACTATACAAGCATGGCAAACCAGTGTTGCTTACTTAAAATATGGAAACCAGCCAAATGATTATTATGACAGGATTATATTAGGAGACTTTTTATTGATGGTAATGACTCGTGGAGAATCACTCTGTTCGTTTAGGTGATCCATCAGTGTTGCTGATGCTAATGTGTTTCATTGAATTAGCGAATAGGTGTTGTTGTTTTTTTTTACTATCAAAAATTGGCTCATTATGAAAAATTACACTGTTGAATTTATTCCTGCATATGGGGCAATAAATGAAATGAAATTTGAAATTTAAACTTTTTCTTATACTTTCACTTTCAGCGTACAGTTATGTTGGTTAAAACTAAGTGGTTGTTGCATTGTCACACATTAGCACAAGCATTGACATTGCATTTACTTTGACGAATGTCTGTGAATTAATTACAGGACTGGGGGAAAGAAACACACAATTTTGAAAGCATCAGTTGCTGTCACAGAAAAGGCTCATGTTAATAAAAAAAAGAAAAAAAAAAAAGTATAGGCATTTCAAACCATCATACATGTCATAAATGGTGCCTAGCCATATCCACAACAGAGAAAAATGCATTTGGCAGTATTTTGCAATTTACCAATTAACTTCGAAATGAAACAGATGTGGATGATACCTGACAGAGAGAGAAAAACCTCTTTTTTGTGTGTGCTTCAGTGATTGATTCAGTTTAACTTATTCGGCATGAAAGGCTTTTTTGTTGTTTGATTTTTGGCAAAGCTGACATCAGCAGTCAGTAACTAAAGCCGCTTTGGACACTTAGCTTGTATCATGGATCAGTCTGACATGAAAACTGCAGCATTATTTGAAGTTTGTTGTTAGAATTGCATCATTCAGTCATTGATCAACCTTTCATCTGAAAACTTTTTTTGATTTGGTATCACTGCTCAACTAGAGAGGAAGGAAGCTTTTACATCTGAGTTCAGAAATAATGTCTGTACTGCATAATTTTTTTAATATTTTTATTATTATTAAAACTGACTGCAGTGGTGCTACCCCCAGAATTAGAAATAGATTAATAGAGAGTGCAGATGAATACATACAGTTGAGGGGACACTTGTACTTTTTCCAGTTCATCATGCAGTTAAAGGGCAATGGTCATATTCTTGATGAGAAGAGCTGGGAGCTGTTCATATTTTTTTCTTTCTTTTTATTTTTATATAAAAGGCATTTCATCACTCCCAGACTGTATGTTCTTTGATGGGAGACCGTTTTTTTTGCTATTAAACTGTGTTATGAAACAGCTGTTTTGCTGCGTAATTCATCGTCCCAAAAGAGCGACCAAAATGTCTTGTGTGTGCAACAGGAAATGATAGATGATAGAATGTATCCAGTGAACTTGATGTATGTAGCTATGTTTTTGTTATATTATTTAATTTTTTTTTGTATTATGGCAGTTGAAGGAAACTCTATTTTTTATTATAAGTTAGGCTGGGTCACATTCCCCCCCCACCCCCCCCCCACCCCCCACCCCCTGTTTTCTATTAAGTAATACATCTGGTTGATGTCATCAGACATACAGTGATATATTACCTTATTGATGTGACCAGACTGGGGAAGTGACTAAATCTAGGCAGTTGCTTCTTAGTCACTGTTGGGCATGGAAATAAGGAAGGAGATGATGCAGTTAAATGGAAGACCAGAATGTTGTCAGTATTCCTAAATTCTGGAGTTTTATTGAACAGAGTGGGTGCCAGTGAGGGATTGAGGCGAGACTGGTATGTTTGTTGTCATTGTTCTTAATCTCAGGAGATTTTCTGAACAGAGTGGGTGCCCATGAGGGATTGGTTTTATTGAACAGTGTCCATGATGGATTGAAGGCAGACTGGAATGTTGTCAATGTTCCTAATATCTGGAGATAAATTGAACAGTGTGGGTGTCAGTGACAGGCATTTAGGACGGACTGGAATGTTGTCAGTGTTCCTTAACTCAGATGTATTGAACAGAGTAGGTGTTGCTGAGGGGTATTGAGGGCAGACTGGAATGTTGTCAGTGTTCCTTAACTCTTGAGATGTATTGAACAGAGTAGGTGTTGCTGAGGGGTATTGAGGGCAGACTGGAATGTTGTCAGTGTTCCTTAACTCTTGCCATGTGCTGAACAGAGTGGGTGCCCTTGAGGGATTGAGGCCTGGCGGGAATAATGTTGTGTTCCTAATCTCTGGAGATTTATTGAACAGACTGGGTGTCCATGAGGGATTAAGTTTTTGGAACAGAGTGAATGTCCAATAGGGATATAGAATGGAAGATGCACAGTATGGGGAGTTATTTTGTAGAATGTACCTACAGTAAATTGCCCATACTCTCTACTCAGTCATTTTTAAAAATTTTTTGTTATTTTTCATTTTCAAGGCCAAACCCAGTGCTATTACACAAGTACATCTACATTACCAACATAACAGTCAGACAGCTGAATTGTCAGGCTGAACAGGGTAATGATAACATAACTGGATGACTGTTAAGCAAAAGAAAGTTTGACAAGAGTAAGAGCCAAATGCTATTAACAGAGGTTACAAGAAAAACAGGAACGAAGGTAGGGGACAGGACATTACTGCCACTGAAGCTGTTGCTGACAGGTGTTTTGGACCTTGACCTACACTCCAGTCAGAAAATACACACAGACAGACAGTAGCAGAGGGCGTCTGTACACAAAGTTCCAGTTCCCAGGGCATGGCAGTGACATGTCCCCAGCCCTGCCTTCCTGGCAGACAGGGCCCATCCCTCTTGGTCTGGCTACAGACATCAAAATGTGTGCTATAGCTCCACCCTGTGCAGAAGCCTTGCAGAAGAACTAACCTGTGTGCGTGTTGATGTGACTGAGTAGAGGGCAGACATTGATCAATGTGTTTTGTGTCTCCTTTTTCACATTGTTGCACCTTTTCTGTTAACAGCTGGGGGTGTGCTGTTCTAAAGACAGAAGAGCAGGGCGGACAGTATTGATGTGACTCAGTTTACCTTGATTGTGTGCTGCCGTTGGCAAGCCTGGAGGAATATGAGATGAAGACTGACTTAACCCTTTCATCACTGAAGGCGACTGTAGTGGATGAGACTGAGCTGTTGGGTCGGTCCTCGCTTCACTCATTCTCGCCAGTTCAGTCTGCAGAGCTGCCAGCCTGTTAACTAGAACCACTCTGTGGCTGCCTGGTCTGGGCGCTTCAGCTTGACCACAAACCATTCATTCACCATTCCAAAATGTTTGAGTTGAGGAGCAAAAGTGAACGAAAAGAGGGGTGGTGGGGGGGTCTTTTTGACTTTCCTCATTGATCTTGAAGTAGTGTCATGTCATGCAGTCATTTAACTTGTGTGTGGGTAAAACCTTTTGGTATGCCCTGTAACCCCTGCAGGTTTTGACTTGTCTGCCTGCTTGAAATGGTTTCCCTTGTCAGTCAGCAGTGCTGCCAGTCAGACAGTCACTGCTGTTCTTACCAGACGTGGAACTGGGAAGTGTTTTGGTCACAAACATCCTGAAGGTTGCCCGGCCATCTAGGGTAGTTGAGAGAGAAAGAAAGGGTGGCAGCTCTGAGTCTGGATAATGCTGTAGGATATCAAAGGGGAGAGTTGGCCTTCTGTCTGTCCAGCCTTCACATGTCCTAAACACCGTAAAGGGCCACGATAGTTACTGTTACAAGAAATAAGTAAGTTAGTTTAAGCTACTGTTACTGCTGTATCTCTTAGGCTTGTGGTTTTTTGTTTCTGTTTTTATCTCTATGTGTGTATATATATATATAAATGTGGAGTGATGGCCTAGAGGTAACGCCGTCCACCTAGGAAGCAAGAGAATCTGAGCGCACTGGTTTGAATCACGGCTCAGCCGCCGATATTTTCTCCCCCACCACTAGACCTTGAGTGGTGGTCTGGATGCTAGTCATTTGGATGAGACGATAAAGCAAGGTCTCATGTGCAGCATGCACTTAGCGCATGTAAAAGAGCCCATGGCAACAAAATGGTTGTTCCTGGCAAAATTCTGTAGAAAAATCCATTTCTATAGAAAAAAACAAAACTGCATGCAGGAAAAAATACAAAAAAAAAAAAAAAAGGGTGGCGCTGTAGTGTAGTGATGCGCTCTCCCTGGGGAGAGCAGCCCGAATTTCACACAGAGAAATCAGCTGCGATAAAAAGGAATACAAATACATATATACACACACACACATACACACACACACACATGATTTATATATATGTGTGTATATATATATATATATATATATATATATATTCTCTTTCTGTATATATCTATGTATATATATGCCCACATTGGTGAAACAAAGATTTTTATACATGGTTACCTTGTCAGTAATCTTGCTGATGTAAATATGGTGTAGTTCCTGTTTGAACACTGTAGGCAGTTGCAGAGCTGTGCTGGCAGAGTGATAGGCTCTTCCAAGTGACCTGTCATCTTTTGTATTTGTTATTGAACTGTGTGTTCATGTCCAGAGTGAATGACGAAAGAATGTATTACATTTTCTGTTGAGGAATTTGTGATGCCCTGGCTGTAGTTGCACAGGATGTTCAGAACAAAAGCAGTGATGCTGTTCTACATCCAATGGCATCCATCTCTTGTCATGTGTGCACAACACCTTCAGAAACGTTACAGAGCTCATACCTTGCATCCACCCATTATCACACTTGACCTCATGATGTGTCACTGTGGGGCTGAGGCCTGGTGTCAGGGTCACACAGCATGCAGGCACATCACAGCTCCTGTTTTCAGTCTGAGCTTTCACAAGCGCATACACATGCAGAACATGAAATATGCATGTTAAAAATCCTATAAAAAGTATAATCCATGTCAGTGTATGGTGACTTATGGAAACATGAACATATGTTACCCAGCATACACACCCCTGAAAACAGAGTAAGACTGCTTAAATGATGGGGTAAAAACAGCCATAGTCTTAAAATCCCTACTGAAATTTGAATGTGCAAGTTGCAACCTATGAAAGGGGTTTAGAGGTGTGGGGAAAATCTGATCATCACCCAAATTTTGATGACATACAATGATTGATGATTGCTTGAACCATGTTGGAATTCAGGAACCAAAGGTGATCTGACCGGATTAAGGCTGCTGGGAAGAGAGTCTCAGCATTGTGTAGGACTTGTGGTGGAATTAAGAAATAGCTATCCAGCCTGAATGGTGGTGGATTTTCAAGTTGTCAGTGGCTTGTCACTGTGGCCCTTGTGGCCCTATCGTCTCTATCAGTAGTCTGTCACTGTGGCCCTTGTTGTGGCCCTACTGTCTCCATCAGTGGTCTGTCACTGTGGCCCCTGTTGTACCCCTACTGTCTCCACCAGTGGTCAGTCACTGTGGCCCTTGTGGCCCTACTGTCTCCACCAGTGGTCAGTCACTGTGGCCCCTGTTGTACCCCTACTGTCTCCATCAGTGGTCTGTCACTGTGGCCCTTGTTGTGACCCTGCTGTCTCCATCAGTGGTCTGTCACTGTGGCCCTTGTGACCCTACTGTCTCCATCAGTGGTCTGTCACTGTGGCCCTTGTGGCCCTACTGTTTCCATCAGTGGTCTGTCACTGGCCCCTGTTGTACCCCTACTGTCTCCATCAGTGGTCTGTCACTGTGGCCCTTGTGGCCCTACTGTCTCCATCAGTGGTCTGTCACTGTGGCCCTTGTTGTGGCCCTTGTGGCCCTACTGTTTCCATCAGTGGTCTGTCATTGTGGCCCTTGTTGTGGCCCTACTGTTTCCATCAGTGGTCTGTAACTGTGGCCCTACTGTTTCCATCAGTGGTCTGTCACTGTGGCCCTTGTTGTGGCCCTACTGTCTCCATCAGTGGTCTGTCACTGGCCCCTGTTATGCCCCTATTGTCTCCATCAGTGATCTGTCACTGTGGCCCTTGTTGTGGCCCTTGTGGCCTACTGTCTCCATCAGTGGTCTGTCACTGTGGCCCTTGTTGTGACCCTTGTGGCCCGACTGTCTCCATCAGTGGTCTGTCACTGTGGCCCTTGTGGCCCTACTGTCTCCATCAGTGGTCTGTCACTGGCCCCTGTTATGCTCCTATTGTCTCCATCAGTGATCTGTCACTGTGGCCCTTGTTGTGGCCCTTGTGGCCTACTGTCTCCATCAGTGATCTGTCACTGTGGCCCTTGTGGCCCTACTGTCTCCATCAGTGGTCTGTCACTGTGGCCCTTGTTGTGGCCCTACTGTCTCCATCAGTGGTCTGTCACTGGCCCCTGTTGTACCCCTACTGTCTCCATCAGTGGTCTGTCACTGTGGCCCTTGTTGTGGCCCTACTGTCTCCATCAGTGGTCTGTCACTGGCCCCTGTTGTACCCCTATTGTCTCCATCCTACTTTTCCATCAGTGGTCTGTCACTGGCCCCTGTTATGCTCCTATTGTCTCCATCAGTGATCTGTCACTGTGGCCCTTGTTGTGGCCTACTGTCTCCATCAGTGATCTGTCACTGTGGCCCTTGTGGCCCTACTGTCTCCATCAGTGGTCTGTCACTGTGGCCCCTGTTGTACCCCTATTGTCTCCATCAATGATCTGTCACTGTGGCCCTTGTTGTGGCCCTACTGTCTCCATCAGTGGTCTGTCACTGTGGTCCATGTTGTGGCCCTACTGTCTCCATCAGTGGTCTGTCACTGTGGCCCCTGTTGTGCCCCTACTGTCTCCATCAATGATCTGTCACTGTGGCCCTTGTTGTGACCCTACTGTCTCCATCAGTGGTCTGTCACTGTAGCCCTTGTACCCCTACTGTCTCCATCAGTGGTCAGTCACTGTGGCCCCAGTTGTATACCTACCGTCTCCATCAGTGGTCTGTCACTGTGGCCGTTGTTGTGACCCTACTGTTTCCATCAGTGGTCTGTCACTGTGGCCCTTGTTGTGACCCTGCTGTCTCCATCAGTAGTCTGTCACTGTGGCCCTTGTTGTGTCCCTACTGTCTCCATCAGTGGTCTGTCACTGTGGCCCTTGTTGTGGCCCTACTGTCTCCATCAGTGGTCTGTCACTGTGGCCCTTGTTGTGGCCCTACTGTCTCCATCAGTGGTCTGTCACTGTGGCCCTTGTTGTGTCCCTACTGTCTCCATCAGTGGTCTGTCACTGTGGCCCTTGTTGTGACCCTGCTGTCTCCATCAGTGGTCTGTCACTGTGGCCCTTGTTGTGACCCTGCTGTCTCCATCAGTGGTCTGTCACTGTGGCCCTTGTTGTGGCCCTACTGTCTCCATCAGTGGTCTGTCACTGGCCCCTGTTGTGCCCCTGTTGTCTCCATCAGTGGTCTGTCACTGTGGCCCTTGTGGCCCTACTGTTTCCATCAGTGGACTGTCACTGTGGCCCTTGTGCCCCTACTGTTTCCATCAGTGGTCTGTCACTGTGGCCCTTGTTGTGGCCCTACTGTCTCCATCAGTGGTCAGTCACTGTGGCCCTTGTTGTGGCCCTACTGTCTCCATCAGTGGTCTGTCACTGTGGCCCTTGTGGCCCTACTTTTCCATCAGTGGTCTGTCACTGTGGCCCTTGTTGTGGCCCTACTGTCTCCATCAGTGGTCAGTCACTGTGGCCCCTGTTTTGACCCTGCTGTCTCCATCAGTGGTCTGTCACTGTGGCCCTTGTTGTGACCCTGCTGTCTCCATCAGTGGTCTGTCACTGTGGCCCTAGTTGTGGCCCTTGTGTCTCCATCAGTGGTCTGTCACTGTGGCCCTTGTTGTGACCCTGCTGTCTCCATCAGTGGTCTGTCACTGTGGCCCTAGTTGTGGCCCTTGTGACCCTATTGTCTCCATCAGTGGTCTGTCACTGTGGCCCTTGTGACCCTACTGTCTCCATCAGTGGTCTGTTACTGTGGCCCTTGTGACCCCACTGTCTCCATCAGTGATCTGTCAATGTGGCCCCTGTTGTACCCCTACTGTCTCCATCAGTGGTCTGTCACTGTGGCCCTTGTTGTGACCCTGCTGTCTCCATCAGTGGTCTGTCACTGTGGCCCTAGTTGTGGCCCTTGTGTCTCCATCAGTGGTCTGTCACTGTGGCCCTTGTTGTGGCCCTACTGTCTCCATCAGTGGTCTGTCACTGTGGCCCTTGTGACCCTATTGTCTCCATCAGTGGTCTGTCACTGTGGCCCTTGTTGTAGCCCTACTGTCTCCATCAGTGGTCTGTCACTGTGGCCCTTGTGGCCCTACTGTTTCCATCAGTGGTCTATCACTGTGGCCCTTGTTGTGACCCTTGTGGCCCTACTGTCTCCATCAGTGGTCTGTCACTGGCCCCTGTTATGCCCCAATTGTCTCCATCAGTGATCTGTCACTGTGGCCCTTGTTGTGGCCCTTGTGGCCTACTGTATCCATCATTGATCTGTCACTGTGGCCCTTGTGGCCCTACTGTCTTCATCAGTGGTCTGTCACTGTGGCCCTTGTTGTACCCCTATTGTCTTCATCAGTGGTCTGTCACTGGCCCCTGTTGTGCCCCCATATGTCTCCATCAGTGATCTGTCACTGTGGCCCTTGTGGCCCGACTGTTTCCATCAGTGGTCTGTCACTGTGGCCCTTGTTGTGGCCCTACTGTCTCCATCAGTGGTCTGTCACTGTGGCCCTTGTGGCCCTACTTTCTCCATCAGTGGTCTGTCACTGTGGCCCTTGTTGTACCCCTACTGTTTCCATCAGTGGTCTGTCACTGTGGCCCTTGTGACCCTACTGTCTCCATCAGTGGTCTGTTACTGTGGCCCTTGTGATCCCACTGTCTCCATCAGTGATCTGTCAATGTGGCCCCTGTTGTACCCCTACTGTCTCCATCAGAGGTCTGTCACTGTGGCCCTTGTGGCCATACTGTTTCCATCAGTGGTCTGTCACTGTGGCCCTTGTTGTGACCCTGCTGTCTCCATCAGTGGTCTGTCACTGTGGCCCTTGTTGTGGCCCTTCTGTCTCCATCAGTGGTCTGTCACTGTGGCCCTTGTTGTGGCCCTACTGTCTCCATCAGTGGTCTGTCACTGTGGCCCCTGTTGTACCCCTACTGTCTCCATCAGTGGTCTGTCACTGTGGCCCTTGTGGCCCTACTGTCTCCATCAGTGGTCTGTCACTGTGGCCCTTGTGGCCCTACTGTCTCCATCAGTGGTCTGTCACTGTGGCCCCTGTTGTACCCCTACTGTCTCCATCAGTGGTCTGTCACTGTGGCCCTTGTGGCCCTACTGTCTCCATCAGTGGTCTGTCACTGTGGCCCTTGTGGCCCTACTTTCTCCATCAGTGGTCTGTCACTGTGGCCCTTGTTGTGGCCCTTGTGGCCCTACTGTCTCCATCAGTGGTCAGTCACTGTGGCCCCAGTTGTATACCTACTGTCTCCATCAGTGGTCTGTCACTGTGGCCCTTGTTGTGGCCCTTGTACCCCTACTGTCTCCATCAGTGGTCTGTCACTGTGGCCCTTGTTGTGACCCTACTGTCTCCATCAGTGGTCTGTCACTGTGGCCCTTGTTGTGGCCCTGCTGTCTCCATCAGTGGTCTGTCACTGTGGCCCTTGTTGTGGCCCTACTGTCTCCATCAGTGGTCTGTCACTGTGGCCCTTGTTGTGGCCCTACTGTCTCCATCAGTGGTCTGTCACTGGCCCCTGTTGTGCCCCTGTTGTCTCCATCAGTGGTCTGTCACTGTGGCCCTTGTGGCCCTACTGTCTCCATCAGTGGTCTGTCACTGTGGCCCTTGTGGCCCTACTGTCTCCATCAGTGGTCTGTCACTGTGGCCCTTGTGGCCCTACTTTCTCCATCAGTGGTCTGTCACTGTGGCCCTTGTGGCACTGACTGGCTTCTTCCCACCTGAGGGTTGTGGAGTCAGCATCTTTAAGGCGCTCATTTTTCAGCAGTATTGGCTGACTTTTCTTTGAATAGATGTGTTTTTCTTACTTGTCTAATGTCAAGTGAAAGGAGTGCAGAGATGGGCTTACTGAGTGTCGCAGTCATCATCACTTTCATTGACAGCCTTGGGGGTGGGGGGGTGCACACAAACAGAATAAAAAAAATTTTTAAATGGGGGAAGGGGGGGGGGGAGTGAAAAATGAATGAAGTAAAGGGCAGCAAAAGCAAATGAAAGCTAGACTATGATGTGATGGTGTAGACATATTCTGACTTTGCTTGCCCTCACTGTTCAGGGAAATAGTCCGGAGTAACCCAGTATTATATATTATATAGCCATATTGGAAAATCTTTGAAACTGACAACTAGTGGCTGCAGACCTTGTGGAAAAACAAAGATTCAGTCAGAAACGAATGGGGGCACCTTTTTTCATGGGTTGACAAACCAGACAGTGGACAGGATGTAACTTCAACAGTTGGTGGGCCCATAACCGGCTGTGGAAGTACTCAAGTTCAGAAGAAGAAAAAAACATGCTCAACTGAAAAGATGGCAGGGTGTCGCAAATGTATATTTGAGATTGCAGAAAAAAGACGGTGAGCGAACCTCTCCGTATGAAAGAAAGTATGCCACCAGATCTTTGGTCAAGAATGGAATAAACAGTGGTCATGTTTACAAGGACAGAAAGGGGGAAAACTTTGTGCAAGTATGTATTCTCCAACAGTAATGGTGGCCGTGATGATTGTCAATTGAATGAAAAGTAAGAATATAGTGTTCCTGAAAATTGTTGAAAATGTCGGTTTATTTCTGATTTTGACATTTGTCGCCTACGGTCAGGTTTTTGGGAAGGTGTGTATGACAGGTGGTGGGGATTGGGGAGGGAGGCTTGTGTCTGAGACCTGGTGTCATTTATAGTTGGATGGAGTGGGGTGTTGGTCAGATATACTCATTGTGTTAGACATGTTCCTTTTTGGGGTCTTGGACATCATTCACCACTGTTACACATCACACCTGATTATAACTTCGGATACATTGTATTTTTCTTCAACCTGAATTTTTTCTTTTCTTTTCGTAGTAGTAGTTTGATTTTTAGCCCTCTTGATAAAGTGATTGGCAGCTATGATGTTGCCAGTAGATGTTGATGTTGGCTGGGCCGTTGAAGCCGTGATGCGGAACCAGAACAGAATTGTTGGTGACTTGTTTAACATTCCCCTTTTAATTGTGTACAGCATTCAGTTTTGGGTTGTGCACTGCCACAGGTTAGGCCGGTTTTGGTCATGCTTAGACAGGGGATAAATTTCAGTTTGACTTTTTGTTCGACTCTGATAAGTGTTTGGTTTTAGCAGTTTGATGATGAATGTCCTGAAAATGTTTATGTTCCCAAGTTTCTCAACTGTTTGCTGTATTGTTTTTTTTTCTTTCTTATGTTGTTCCTTTTGTGAAACTGGCAGGGCAGGGTTCAGTATAACATGGGAAAACCAACAGTTTTTTCCTTCCTTATGAATACATTTTAGGGAGTTCTTTTTTCTTTTTTCTTTTTTTTTTTTCTATTTCTTTTTCTAAATTTAAAACAGAACGTGCATTCACATTGCCATTTGTTAAAGAACAGAAGTGAAAATGGTGAATGTTGGAATGACTACTGGTATATGTCTTGCACTCACCAACATTCCATGGTGACTCTTGGGGTTGTGATGGTCAACTTTGGAAGAAGTGTTCTGTGGAATGCTGGGAGTGCTCCTAAGATATTTAAAATCCTTAACATCAACACCTGTACACTTACCAAGAAAACTTTATAACATCAGGCTAGGGTGAAACAAAACATTGTAAAAAAATAACCAGAACAACAGGCGAAACCTCAGCTATATTTTTTCTTTCTTTTGTGAAGTATGTGGTAGTATTTCTTCTGTGTGTGCTGGTCATCAGAATGACATGAGCGCGCGCACACATACACACGCGCACACACACCAGTTAAGTAAAATCTTACACAGCATTGTACAACATGGCATTGAACATGAAGAGTTTACAGAAGAAACTGTTGCAGTTTCTGCCTGTATCGTTCATCAAATTTAACTGTTTTTACTTTCTTGTTTCTTTCTTTCTTCTTTTTTTTTTTTTTTTTTTTGCAGAGCTTTGATTAGTGCAGTTTGCTTCTTAACATTACCGGATTATGATTACAGATTAGTAAATGGTCATTATGCAGTATCAGTTATTGGTTATTGACTCATTGTTTTCCGTGGCTGTTCTGGAGCATATGAACATGAAATACTTATACAGCTGCTGAGCAAATAACTGAAAAGGAAAGACATGGCATCATATCCCCCCGTCCCCCCCCCCCCCCCCCCCCCCCCCCCTTTTGTTGTTGTTGATCTGTCTTCATAGATTAGATGATCATTGTTCCACAATACAGCTGATGATGTTTTCTTTTTGTGTGTGTCCTACTGCCCCAGGCAGTATTCAGTTATTTTGCTGTTTACATTTTATGGATAAATTATATTGGTGGCAAGAAATCAAGTGAATTTGGAATAATGTGATGAAACATAACGCTGCAGCTATTCGTCAGAAGTCACTTCCTGTGTGTAACAGCAAAAATGATGTAACTGCAACAGTGGTGGTGTCACAAAACAGCAACTGGATTTCGACATCAGTACATAGGCTGGGAAACAAATGAGCATTAAATAGTTCATTTTAACAAATCAAAACTCAGCAGCAGTCCTCATGTTTGGAAACAAAGCATTTAATAATTATAATAATGGTATTTATATAGCGCTGAATCTTGTGCAGAGACAAATCAAAAGCGCTGTCAGTTCATTCAACAGCATCAGTGGACATGTTGGAAAACAAAACATCAGTACACATGTGTGGAAACGAAGTATCACTACACATGCAGGGAAGCTAAAGAAGCATTTATCAGTTCATTTTACAGCATCGCCAGGCTTTGAGGAATGCACATAACTTTGTCAAAGACAAGGAGAGGCAGAGATATTGAGTATGGCCTTTTTTAATATAATTTTTCTAAGAACTATTATGCTTACATAAAAAAATGTCAGGATGGCTGATGACATTTATTGCTGTCAAAGTGTAGACTTAGGGCTTGTTTTTTTTTTGTAGTTGTTTTTTAAAGATTTTTTTATGGTGTATTGATCATGTATCTGCTGTCACTGAATATCGTCTGGCAGCATTGGTTTTAGGGGGTGGGGGGGGTATATATGTATATTACTTTTTTTGAATCAATAAACAGTGCAGTGCAACAAGATAGCTGTCTCTTTGGGTACTGGCTGCTGTTGGTCCGGATATTGGTCAGTGATGGTTCAGGTTCCATGCCTTGTTGTGGATTGTTTGTGGTGCTGTCAGCTAGTGGTCCTTGTGAAAGTAGTGCTACCTGTCTCACACTGTGACACACTTGGAACACCTTTTCTTTTGTACTGGGTCCACAGGATACTTCTGGTCAGTTTGTTCAGCTCTCTGTTAGTTTTATGTCCAGAAGCCAGAATACACTGTCGAATGGGTTAATTCCTGACCAGAATGTAGTGTAGTGTGGGTTAATTCTTAACCAGAAAGTAGTGTAGTGTGGGTCAGTTCATGACCAGCATGTAATGTGTTGGTTAACTTTGATCAGAATGTGAACAGAACGTAAATAATGAAGGTAAATTCATGATCAGATTGTAATGTAGTGTGGGTTAATTCATGACCAGAATGTGGCGTAGTGTGGTTCAGTTCATGACCAGAATGTAATGTGTGGAGTTACTTCATGATCAGAATGTGACCAGGATGTAATGTGTTGGTTAATTCATGATCAGAATGTGACCAGAATTTAAGATAGGGTTAATTCATGACCAGAATGTAGTGTAGTGTGAGGACACACACACACACACACACACACACACACACACACACACACACACACACACAGAGCATTTATGCCAGTGAGATAATGCTCACAACATTCCAGCTCCTTGGCTCAAGATTTGACTGGCTTCAGAAATGACTCAAATCCAAGATCTAGCCATTCTACATTGATTCTGGCCACCAAAGAATGCTTTACAGTTTACTGAAATTAAAGTATTTAAAAAAAAACAAGCAAATAACTTGAATACGTCAATGAATACTTAGCAGAAACAGTAGAAAAAAAGAAGAAAGTAATGAAGACAGACATGCAGAATGGTCCCCATGAAGTACAATTTCAGTAGAACTAAATAATGAAATGTCACATCGACTAAAAGCAATACTGATCTTGTGTACGTAAGTACCATATTCATTTCCTTTGGTGCATGTACAGTTCATATTGTGGTTTTCAGTCATTAGATATATTAAGTTCATTAAACTACATGTTAGATTTAATAGATATTGTACATTTGTGTACATACTTAATGCCATGATTATTGCAAAATTTAGTTTACCCCAAACAGGCGTGGTTTTTGTTGTTGTTGTTGTTGTTTGTAAATGTTTCATGGCAGTCATTGTGTTTTAAGTTTTGAATGTGTGTGTTAAGTTGCGAATGTTGAATCCAGGTCTTGAGATTCAGGGTTGTTGTGTTTTTTCACTTTGTATTGTCTCTGTTGGTGTTACGGTAAACTGGTCTATAATTTGTCACTCCTTAGTTGCACAGCGTAGACCTTAAGCTAGTGAAAAGTGTCTCTGTCTGATGATGAAAACCTTGTATATTTATTGTCTTAGACAGTAGATTAGGAGTGGTCCATTCACTGTTGACTCTCCTCTTTGAAATTCAGATAACATTATGAATATGTATGTACAGTTAAGTCGTATTATTGTAATCTGCATTTTGTTTGCAAATCATTTTGGTTTCCATGTTCCGACTTGTGATTGTGTGTGTGTGTGTATCTGTGTGTGAATGATTGAGTGTGTGTGTGTGTGTGATGAGTGAAGAAGAAAAAAAGAAATGCAGATAAGTAAAAGTGTAGGAGGCCTGTGCACAGTTCTACATCATTGTAAGTCCTGAACTATTGATCATGTCAGTCTGTGTTTTTGTTCGTTTCTTTCTTTCTGAAGGCAGAACTATTCTGTATGTTTTCACATACATGATTTGGGTGCCCAGTTAATTACCAGAAAAGGAAATGGACAAATGTCCGTCAAATGTAAATGCACACTTTCACAATAAACTAGACCGGAATCATACTGTTAATGGAGCTTGTCCAGAGTTTACTAGAAGAAAAGTAGAGAGGATGTTACCGCTGAGGTGCCCTTGCCCTCTTTGATGATTCATTCAGGGATGTATGTAGGTCCCCTTCTTGCTGAAAAGTAAAATGAAGCACTGAGGGGTTGTGCTGTGGTCAGGTGTCAGGCCAGCAAGCCTGATTGTGCATACACTTTGAAAATGGAAAAGATGCACTGCATGTTCAGTGAGAGGGTCCCAGGGATGTACCAAAAAATTCAAAAATGAACAAATAAAAAGACATCAGAGTGAAAATCTTGTATGGGATCTCGAGTCTGATGCTGGGATCCACGTCTGTTTCGAAGAAAAGTTCTTTCCCTTCACCTTTTGGCCCAGAAACCTAGACAACAATGACTAGATGCCTGCCCTTGTAGCAGTGCATATATGATTGGAATGTGCTGCAACAGAAGGACCTGAAAGTAGTTTGGGACCCCTTAGACTTGTCAGGAGCCATGGACAGCAGCTTTGGTCAGTCGCTCAGGAATGTACATGTGGACAGTGTCCAGCTGGTGCTGTGCCGGCAGGTCTGTGATAGGTCAGCGACAGACATTGTGTGATGGGACTTGATAGAAGTTTGCACAGGTGTCTTACATTGTGTGAATGGCATAATGAGGAAACCATTTCTGTTTGTTGGTCATGTTGATATGATGGGTGAATTGGAGTGTGTGCGTCAGCTTCTCCATTGCTGATAATGGTGATTGTATGTCAGGAATAAGTGTTATTGGAGCATGTCTCAGATTCATCTTCAGTGAAGTTGGCTTGTGTGTACAAACTTGTTTGTTTCAATTGTTTGCTGTCTCCTATTTCATCACCTCTACATTTCCTTACTCGCTGTTTCTTGTACTGAAGTAGTTTTTTTTTTTTTTTTTCCTCTTCGTTCCACCCTGTTACTCTACTCTTCTCTGTTTCATCACGCTTTGTCATTTCTTCACTTTTTCCTGCCAAAACATTGGCACTTATCTCTGGCTGTTCTGTTTCTCCCCGAACTCCTTTACCTAGTACCACTTTTCCTTTCACACCTCACTGTCCCTTTGCACTCCTCTCTCTCTCTCTCTCTGTGCCTCCCTCTGACTTTCGGCTTTCTCTGTGAACCATCCTTCTGGTGTACTTGTGAGCTTTCCTTGTCAGCCAGAGAACATTGCAGGCTTTGGGGAAAGTGAAGGGGGGCTCAATGGGTATTGTAAGACGACCCGAGTGACAAGGTGTGTGTATGTCAGTGTGGGTGTGGCAAAGAGGTGAAGAGAGGAGGGAAGAGCATGTGGCAATGAGCATTTTGCTGTGTGCAGGTACTCCTGGCATGGCGCAGGCAGGGTTACCTTTCCCTTTCCAGCACATAGCTGGCCAGGATCGTAAGTATTCACCCCCACCGTGTCTGTGGTGGTGCTTTTTCCCAGATTGACATGAGTTGAATCGTTTTGTACTGATAGCTACTTTATGTTCACTGGTTGTCAAGAGGTGGTTCAGTGCAAAGAGGCTTTGTTTTGAGCGCTGCCTGACATGACAGATGATCACATTGGTCAACTTATTTATTTTGTTCCTACTGGCTGTTCTAAAAGTCTTATCGCCTATCTGCCTTGTCTCATTGGATTTTCACAGTGTCAGATGCCAATAGATTTAGAAATATTAACAGAAATCTGAATGCCTTCAAATTATACTGTGACAGGTGTTCTGTCTTTCTATGGTGTGTAGAGGACTGACTATTTATTAGGATGTTAAGGGAGGGTGGGTTATAAATAACAGTGACAGATCACCTTGAGACGAGGGGAGGTGTACATTGGAATCTTAGAGTAACTAAAGAATTTTATCCAAAAGAGACCATAGCAGTGGAGGGAGGGTGGATGGTGTGGAAGCCTTACCCTTGGTTTCCTCCATAAGACCAGGAAAGACTGCTAATGTTGCTGACTGTGTGTGCCAGCCCTGGTGCCCCCTCCAGCAGTGCCCTTACCCATCCAGCCTCCCCCCGTGACAGACTTCACGTCCCCCGCCCGCCCCAACCATGGCACGGAGGGCCGCACCATCCTGCTGCGCGCCAACCACTTCCAGGTTCGAATCCCCAAGGGCTACATCCACCACTACGATGTCAGCATCACCCCCGACAAGTGCCCACGCCGTGTCAACAGGTAACACTAACGCTACTTCTCTGGGGATAGCTGTGGACAGGGGGGGAGTGTGGGAGAATGGAAATTTGCTTGCACCGTTACAGCTAAGTTAACAAAGTCATGTGGGGGGGGGGGGGGGGGGGACTGAAATATGCTTAAGCTGACTAGTCAAAACCATATGGAGTACTTTATGATTAAAAAAAGAGAAAAAAAAGAAGAAGAAGAAACACATATTTGTCCTTTTTTACAGTGATGTAGAGCAATATGACTTCGATATATAATCACTTTGATGCTGTCATATAATTTTGGAGAATCTTCAGTGACATGTATATCACAATGACCCTGGTAACAATGTGTGTGTGTGTGTGTGTGTGCAATAGAGTGAAAACATTAAACAGCACTTGAGTTTGTCAATGTGAGCACTGTACAGTATTCTGTAGATTCTTGTCAGTATATATGTTTTTAAGCACGAAAAGAAAATCCTTTGAAAATGTTCAGCATGATGATCTGTTGCTCCCTTTCAGAGAGATTATAGAGACTATGGTCAAGGCGTATCAGCAGAAGATTTTCTTCAAAACCAAACCGGTGTTTGATGGCCGCAAGAACCTTTACAGCAGGGACCATCTTCCCATTGGAACTGAAAAGGTACTGAAGATTCATTATCTGTACTGTTGAAAAGATACTGAAGACACATTGTACTGTTGAAAAGGAACAGAAGATAATTGTATGTACTGTAGAAAAGGCATTGAAGATATTTTCTGTATTATTGAAAAGGTACTGAAGATACATTCTGCCGTTGAAAAGGCACTTGAGACACATTGTATTGTTGAAAAGGCACTGGAGAAATATTGTCTGTATTGTTGACTAGATACTGAAGATAAATCGATAGTTGATGTTCTGTGTCAGCGTTGATTTTTCCAGCACAGCTTTATCTGCAACAAGTGTTTTATTTATTGTGGTTTGTTCTTTAACCCCCCTTTGTGTGTGTTTGGGGGGACATGTGGGTTGTTGATGTATGTTCAGTTACCTGTGTGTGTGTGTGTGTGTGTGTTGGACAGGTGGAGCTGGAGGTGACCTTGCCAGGAGAAGGTCGTGACCGTGTTTTCAAGGTTGGCATCCGATGGGTGAACCAGGTGAACCTGTTTGACCTGGAGCGTGCCCTTGAGGGCGTGTCACGGCAGATTCCCATCGAGGCCATCCAGGCCCTGGACGTGGTCATGAGACACATGCCCTCCATGACGTGAGTCACCGCCCCTCCCTGTTGGTTCTGGGTTTTTTTTCACTTTGTTGTTTGTCAGAGGTGGTTTCCGAGTGGCAGTCAGAATGGAGTTGTCAGACACAGATAGGGCACACGCAGCTTTTTCGGCAGGAGGGTGAGATTTTGGAGGGGACGGGGTGTGTAGGTGGGGGGAACTGGAAGGTCCTAATAGAATGGAAATCAGAGAAGTCGTTATATGTTGGCATACAATAATGGTGAAGGGTTTTTTGTTTTTTTGTTTTTTTTAAAACTGTCTCACCCCTGATGAACACAATATACTTTTTTTTTTTTTCTTGCTCACACAACTCTATTTTCATATATAGTTTTTCTTCCAAACCTTGCTTCTTATGTTGGATTTTTTCCTCTCATAATCAGACTTAACGATTTTCAGCTTTTCACTTTCAGGTTTTATCATTTATCTCTTTCTGAATTTTGTTTTTTTGTTTGTTTTTGCTTGGTAGTTAATTTGGGGGAAAAGAATTTAGCAGATGAAAGAAACTGGTTGTTGATATTACGTATCATGATATTAACTTTTGTGAATAAACAGGCTTGAATAGTTGTGATGTAACATGATTTTGGCAGTAGTGATCTGGAATTTTTGTTACATGGTCAGAATAAAGTAAGTACATATTCACACGGTTTTTTTTTCTTCTTGATGGAGAATGTGATTTTTGTTTAGTGAGAAAACTAGTAGGAAAATCACCTGACCCCCAGTATGCTTCCTTTGGTCAGTCGAAAAAAATCTGGGCATTACATACACATGCACGTACGCCCACAAGCGCACGCACATACACATACACATACACACACACACTCTCACTCTTACTCACTCACTCTCACAGACACACAGGCATAGACATATGCGCGCACGCACACACAGAAAACACCTGAAGACAATGAGTTAAAAGATAAGAGTAAACAGCACAGTTTGCTGGCTATGCAAGCTGAGTGGTGAAGGCAGGTCTGTGAGAATTGTGTCAATGTGGATCAGGTACACCCCAGTTGGACGCTCCTTCTTCTCTGCCCCGGAGGGCTATGACCATCCCCTGGGTGGAGGGCGAGAGGTGTGGTTTGGTTTCCATCAGAGCGTGCGCCCCTCCCAGTGGAAAATGATGCTCAACATTGATGGTAAGTCGTCTGGCAGGAGAAGAGGGTAGAGTGGGGTTTTTTTGTTGCAGAAAGTATTTTATCTGTTTGGCCAAGGGATGTATTACGATTGTCAGGCTGCGGAAGTCTCAGTGGATCCGCTATTTTCAGTAGAAGAGCAGTTGATTTCAGAGGGGAAAAGAATTTTTTTGGAGAGAAAAAAAGAAATGGATGAGTATGCTTTATTTTTGTCCAGTCAGTTTCAAGCCTGGTTTGGTTTTTCATTTTGATTCAGTTTTTCATTTTGAGCCAAGTTCAGTTTTTCAACGATACTATGAGGTCACTTTTACTTTTGCTGCCATCTTCTAATTTTCAAACAGCAAGCATGTCGAGAGTAGAAAAAACCTCTTAAAAATGACAATTTTCATTTTCAGAACCCCCCACCCCTGCACCCCACCAGGGGCCTAAGGCAGCCCCTGTATCTTTGGCCGATTTTCAGAGGAAATTATCCTCGACAATTCCCCAGCCTCGATTGTGTATTCTACATGCAATATTATAGTATTGTAGGTTGTAGTAATTGATTCTTTTTCTTCAAGAACACAAAAAGTCATATACTGCATTGATTTGGTGGCAGGATACTGTTTTCACTTTAGAAAAGCCAGTGGTCATTTAGGGTGCCTGAAAATGGATTTGTGTGTACTATGTGAAGTGCGGGACAAGTGATGTGTACTGTGGTGATGCAATGTGTGTAATGTGATGATGTGCAGTGTCAGCCACAGCGTTTTACAAGGCCCAGCCAGTGATAGAGTTCATGTGTGAAGTGCTGGACATGCAGGATGTTCAGGAACAGAAGCGCCCCCTCACTGACTCCCAACGCGTCAAGTTCACCAAAGAGATCAAAGGTCGTTGGGGTGTGTTAGTGTGCTTGGGTGGTTGAATGCTGTCTGGGCATCTGCATGTGTGTGATGGTATGGTTGTGTGTAGCCAGAAGAACTGTAAAAATAATGATATTGATAATGATAATGATGATAATGAAGTATTTTTATAGTGCTGAATCTTGTACAGAGACAAATCAAAGCACTTCCACACCTATTCATGTGCCTGTGTATCTCTCATTCAGAGAGAAGAAATACCAGACCTATGAATACCTGTATTTCCAGTCTGCAAGGTGCAACTCTTCTGTTCATATCTGACTGCTGTGTCTTTATTGTTGCACGAACCCTGTCTGTGTCTAAAAGTGAGTAGCTGGAGAAACTGCAGATTGGAAAAAGGAAGGTGTTTTTTTTTTGGGGGGGGGGGTATTTTGACAGATTTAGGTTTTAAGACCAGACTTAAAAGAGCTGAGTGCGGTCATTTTTGAGGAAGGGAAAGAGGGAGCTCATTTCGAAGTGTAAGGTCCAAAGACACAGAAAGAGCGGCTATTGGATGTGGAGTATTTGAATCTGGGAACATGGAAGAGTGGGACTGAGGCTGATATAAGGGAGAGTGAGATATGGTGCAGAGGTGAAGGCAGTCACATAGATCAAAAGAAACAAATTTGCAAAGGCATTCGTATCACAGAGTGCTGATCTTGTACTTTATCGTGAGACTGGATGGCAGTGTGTTGACAGAATGTGTGCAGTGTTATGGTGTGTGTGCAGTGTTGCTGTGTGTTTCTGTAACGTTGCTGTGTGTGTGTGTATACAGGTCTAAAAGTGGAGATCACACACTGCGGCAATATGAGGAGAAAGTACAGAGTTTGCAACGTCACTCGCAGACCTGCTCAGACACAGTCGTATGTTACCTGTCTATCCTTTCTCTGTTTGTCTGTCTGTCGCTGGGTGTGTGTGTGTGCAGTCTTTCAGTTCAATATATCAGGGAAAATAGTCATTCGATTTTTTTAATTTAAAAAAAAATTGCGAGTGATGCAATTGAAACTGCTGTGCTGAATGTTAAGCAAGGCTGGAGTGGGGTAGGTTGGAATCAGACGTTTGTTTTTTTCTGTGTCATTAGTGACCTGATTTGCTTTTGTTGGTATGCATTGACAATTTTGAAGTGTGTGTGTACATGTAAAGTTTTCACTGCTCTTTCAACGTGATGTTTCAGATTTCCTCTTCAGTTGGACTCAGGTCAGACTATCGAGTGTACAGTGGCTCGCTATTTCTATGAACGCTACAAAATGAGATTGCAGTAAGTGAACTGGGTTGGGGAGGGGTGGGGGGATTTTTTTTTTTGGGGGGGGGAGCATGACACTGTTGTGGTTGACTGTGGATATTGTGGTATGGATAGAATACTGCTGTTTACACTGGGTAGGGCTGTTCTTTGTGTGCATGTCCAACAGTTTGCCAGGTTTGATTCATTCAACAGTGTGAAGTCTGTCCAGCAGCTGCTCAGAGTTCAGCATGTGTTTGCAGCACTCGTTACAAAGTCTTCAAGCTGGAAAATGGTTTAAAGAATACATTGGGTGGAAAGTGCTGTGGACATGAGACTGAAACAAGCTGAACTTAAGCAGGGAAATGGTTGGCATCACTATTTGTACCACATCATTTTTTGTTGTTGTTTTTTTTATAGGTTTTTATCTGTTGAATTTCGGAATATCAATCTGATTATTATTATATCTTTCAATTTTTTTTTTTTTTTTTTTTTAATTGAAACAGTGATTGGAAATTGTACAAGTGTGGAAATGCGGATCAGAAAATAATTTCTAGCTGATGAGTGTCTTCTTTTTCCCTCCAGGTATCCCCACTTGCCTTGTTTACAAGTTGGCCAGGAGCAGAAACACACATACCTACCACTAGAGGTAAGATTCTGTGTGTGTGTGTGTGTAACACTGGTGTCCAGATAGTGAAGTTGAAAACGGGAGTGCATGGCTTGAGATTTGTTAGTCAAGAACAGGGGAAAGGGAAGGTATTTTGGGCAAGAAAAGGGGAAGGCAAAATAAAATTCTCAAGGTTAAGGAAGGCAAAGGACAGTTGGCAAGGTCAGATGACAGAAAATACAGTTGGCAATGTTGAGGGGAAGGCAATGTTAAGGGGAGGCAAAGTACAGTTGGCAGTGTTAAGGGGAACCAAAGTACAGTTAAGGTCAGGGGATGGACAGTAAGGTCATGCGTTTTTTCCTTTTTCTTATGCATGCTTGTTCTCACACACTGATACATGTATACCACAATTGTACATGCACATTCAAGTGCAAACATGTACTCGTTGCTTACACATGTGCATATTTGTTCTTTCCCACATTTGCATTCACTCACTCACACTCACACACATGGTTCTGAGTGATTTGTAGACTGAAGAGTGTATACTTGGAAGAGTGAAAGAGCCTTCAGAAATGAACTTGTGACTGACATTTTCTGACAGCACAATGAAGGGTAGGAGACACTGAAGTTAAAAGACTTCTGCCTACTGAAAATGATAAATGCACACACACACAAAACTTATAAGAGCAATGTGAAGTTTTGAGACTGAAAACAACAGGAAAAAAAGTGATAAAATTTCACTGCTTGCTGTCTGTCCTTTCACTGCAGACAGGTTTTGTGTTTGGAAGCATCCAAGTAGCGTGTAGTTTGGCCCGTCTGTCTGTCTCGGCTACTGCACTGGTATCAATAACAATCGCTAATATATTGACATTTGTGTGTTGACTGTGTGTGCTACTGCACTGTGTTAGTGACAACAGGTAATACATTGACGTGTGTGTTATCTGTGTGTGCTACTTCACTGGTTTCAGTGACAACATGTTCTACATTGACGTGTGTTGTCTGTACGTGCTACTGCACTGGTATCGACAACAGGTAACGTATTGACGTATGTGTTGTTTGTGTGTGTTACTGCATTGGTATTGAGACAACAGGAAATATATTATTGACATGTGTATTTTGTCTGTGTGTACTTCTGCACTGGTATTAATGGCAACAGGTAATATAATGACGTGTGTGTGTTCTCTGTGTGTGCTACTGCACTAGTGTTAATATGACAACAGGTAATATATGGTGATATATTGATATTTGTGTATGTGTGTGTTTGTGTGCGTGGTCTGTTTGTGTGAGTGTGTATGCTACCATACTGGTATTAGTGACAACGGGTAGTGTATTGGTGTATGTATGTGATGTCTGTGTGTGCAGCTATACTGGTATTAATGACAACATGTAATGTATTGATGTGTGTGTGTGTGTGTGTTATCAGGTGTGTAACGTGGTCGGGGGTCAGCGGTGCATCAAGAAGCTGACAGACATGCAGACATCTACCATGATCAAGGTCTCTCAAATAAGTGGCCGCTACCCCCAGCATGCTCCTTTAGGGGGGGGGACACCTCCTGTCCTACTGTGTCTCAGTGACTTCACTGCTCCTCACCTCCCTTCACTTACTGTTTCTCAAACGTTGACACTTATAAGTTTTCCTAACGTCAGTAGTTTCCTGTTTCGGTTACGCAGTCCTTTGCATAATACTGACCCCCTAAAGCTAGCACTCTAGTCTCAGGCTAGAGTTCTCTATGCTCTTTTCTACCTAATCTTTGTGCCTAACTTTCCCTGTCATTTGTTCAGTATTCTAAACGTGGTGGTCTTGGTGGAAGGTGCCTGATTGGAATTCGTGCAGTATGTTCAGAGATTTAAAATGTGGTGGTGATAATGGAAGTTGTCTGAGTGTAAGCGTGGAAAAGCTGTTGATTTCAGGGAGGGGGGTGGGGGAAGGAATTCTACTCATGTCGATGGTGCCCAGAAAAAGAATGTGAGCAGTGTGTATGCTGGGCGTAGCGGCACACTTACTTGGGCATGCTAGCCGGGCATGTGTCTACTTGGGCATGCTGGCCGGGCATGTGTCTGCCTTGTCAGGGAGGTAGTGGGATGGACTCACCGGTCTGGTAACCCCTCTCGCTGTGTGTAGATGATGTCTTCAGTAGAACCCAGGCAGTTCTAGGCTGGCCAGAATGATACACTTTGGTGCTTCATCTTGTTTGTCTTGGCTGATCAGTGCAAGTGACAAAGCCTTTGGTAGAATTTTTGATACAATATTTATAGAATATTACAACAAAAAAATCCCAGAACACAATTTTCCAGATATTTTTAACATTATTTTGATAAACATAATTGTTGAAACAAATGCTTAGTAGTATTGGAGAAAATTATTTGATTGAAATAAGGTTGAAATGAAAGCTGAAACAAAAGACAAAGTTATGTCAGTCAGGTCTGCTTCTTTGGATCAAAAGAGAGAAAAACATGAAATGATTAGTGTCCACAAAGTTGGAATTCATATTTTCTGCAGTTTGAAGTCACCAGTGCTCTTTCAGGTTTGGTTGTTTTTGTTTTTTTGTTTGTTTTTTTTTTTTTTTATCTTAAAGAGTAAATGATAAACATGAACAGATTTATTTACATGCATTTGAAGAAAAAAAACAAACAAAACAACAACAACAAACTATGGAATTAAAAACATTGTATGATCATTCAAACAGGCTTAAAACTGGCTAGTTAAAACTTGACTTTTTTTTTTTTTTGGACAAGGAAACAAAAAAGTCTGAAGCTGTTCTGTATTCATATAGCTTAGTGCGTTGCTCTTTCCTCCTGTTAGACATCCCTGCTACCATCTTTTCTACGCTTTGTGTTTTGATTTACCCACCACTCTCTTTTCTTTGCTTTTCTCTTCTCTGTTTCGTGCTGTCGCAAGTTCAGTGTGCTAGGTCAGCAGTAATGTTGTTGCTCTGTGCTTTTAGTTACTTCTGACCCCTCCACCCTCCATCTCCACCCCTGCCCCCCTAAAAAAAGAAAAAAAAAGAAAGGCAGAAAAAGAAAAGAAGAAATTGGCAGAAGGAATTAAAAAGGAGAGCTGCTGTTAATCCTGACAGGATGGTTTGAACATGAAGGTGGTGGTTATTCTGGGTTCAGTGGTCAGATGCTGCGTTTTTATTTAGGGGTCAGTGATTTGGGGGGTTGGGGGGGCCTCATTAGAAAAAATTTAAAAAAAAAAAAAAAATTATTAGTCTCTGCTCACCTTTACTCCTGCCATAGATACTTCTTTTTCTTTCTTTCTTTTTTTTTTTTTTTTTTTTTTTTTCAGACAGTGATGTCCACTTGTCATGTTTTCAGCCAGGTGTGTCCATTCCTCCAATAAAAAGCTTCAAATCCTGTTTATTTATTCATCTTTAAGACAGTTATGTGCAGTTGTCATGGGTCTGTGGTCTCCACAGCCTTATGTTCAGTATGTTGGCCAGTTGTCCCTGTTAGTGTGGGATCATACTTCATCTGCCTCCTAACATCGTGAGTGAGCACAACCATGTCCGCCTCTATGCCTGTACTGCCCTTTGCTGGGCTGCTAACATCTGTAACGTAGCTGCCTTCTTTGTTTGCTCACTTTTTATTTCTGAGGTCACTTGGCTTTACCATCTGTAGCTAGCTTCCCATGAACAAGTGTCAGGCAATATATGTATGAGATTGTGCTTGTTGAAAAAGTTAAATTAGATATAAATTTATATGTATAAATTTTGCATATTTTGGTCATGAAAATAAGTATTCAGATTTGAAAAAAAAGAAAGAAAGTTGCATACAGTTTTTGATTTAAGAAAATAAACCTTATTCATAACCATCGCAGGTGTTACAAGCACAGTATATGTCGATTGTTAATCAGTTATGAATTGTAATGTGTTCAGTTTTCGTATTTTTTTCAATATACTCAGTAGCTACAAAACAGAATGTGAAATTTCAATTTGACGTGATATTTTAGAGCAGGGCCAGCTGCCACAAGTACTGAATTGTTATTTACAATGATACATTTGATTCAGATGCTTCTTCACATGGAATTTAGTTAGAGAAAAAAGAACAGAAGAAAAAGATCAGTTGGGTAGAGGCTGTGGCCTGGCTGACTGTGTCAGGGCAAAGCGTTTGAGGCGATACATTTCATGAATACTGATGGTGTATGTTTTATGTGAATATCTGCAGATGATTTTTCAAATCAAATGTGATATTGTCTTGAGCTGCCCTGTTTTAGATCTTGTTTAGAACTAGTAGTTTAAAAAAAAAAAAATAATAAAAAGGTTTGATTTCTTTAATACCAATCCTGTTTTCTATTTGAGATTTTTCTGTTTAATATTTCTTTGTCTATTCTTTCTTTTGTCATTTTTACTTAAAAAGTTGTTTTTCTTTATTTCACGTTGCTTTAGTGGAAAAAATGAAAGTGTATGACAGTAATGAGATCAAATAAGACTGTCGGTTGTCTGTTTGGAGAGTGGTAAACTGAAATACTGCCAGTCACAATGCTGACAGTAACTATCTGAAAAAAGGACAGTATTCCTCAGATTTTTTGAGGACTAGAACTTGTTATATATTGAAAGTGAGTGTGACATCCAGTTGGCTGTAGAAGAATGTTTAGGATGAAAGAAGTTGATGTTTCCTGTATTTTAAATGACTTTGACAAGGGCATAAATGCCTGTGGCCATGGAAAAATGTTGAGGATAGCTGTGGCCAAGAAAAAAACGTTGAGAATGAAAGGTACAGATGTTTGCTGTGTTTGGAATGACTTTGATAAGGACATGACTAGCTGTGGCCAAGAAAAAAACGTTGAGAATGAAAGGTACAGATGTTTGCTGTGTTTGGAATGACTTTGATATGGACATGACTAGCTGTGGCCATGAAAAAGGTTGAGGATGAAAGGTACAGATGTTTGCTGTGTTTGGAATGACTTTGATAAGGACATGACTAGCTGTGGCCATGAAAAAGGTTGAGGATGAAAGGTACAGATGTTTGCTGTGTTTGGAATGACTTTGATAAGGACATGACTAGCTGTGGCCATGAAAAAGGTTGAGGATGAAAGGTACAGATGTTTGCTGTGTTTGGAACGACTGACAAGGACATGACTGCCTGTGGCCATGGAAGAACATTGAGGATGAAAGGTACAGATGTTTGCAGGTTGGTGTGGACTGCTCAAGAAGCAGGATGAAGGAATTAGATGAGTGGATGTCAGTTCATGATGCACGTTTAAATATCCACACCAGTGGGCATGTTAGCAGTGAAAGATGGAAAGAGAAGAGTGACCCAACTGATGTGTGTGTTTTGTTGTTGTTGCCCACAGGCCACGGCACGGTCAGCCCCTGATAGAGAGAAGGAAATCAACAACTTGGTATGTATGCATTTTTCTTACTGTCGTCTTTCTGGGTAAAGTTACTGGTGGGTGGATGTTAGGTCTGTTGAGTAGCATACCATATGGAGAACATTTGAAGAAAAGAGTGTGGTCACAGGTAGGGGAGGTAATTGGTGGGGGAAAATCATGTTCAGCTTGTTGGGTCATGAAAAATAAGTCATTTTTAGTTTAATCACATGGACAAAATTAATTGAATAAAATGATAAAACCAGTGCAGTGTAATTGAAAGAAAAAGATGTGTCAAGTACAATTGAAACATGATCATTTGATTGTTTTAAATGCATGTTTGTCATCAATATTTATATTTCACTTGAGATTATTGTTGGGCTACATGAGTAAGAATTGAAACTGGTGTTGCAAGCATAGGAAATACATTGTAAGAAAAATAATTACAAAATGTTTCTACTTGATTTTTATGTTATATAAAGAAAGTGTTTATATCAAAGAATATTGGGCTGCGCTCATGACATTGTCATTGTTTCAGTATTGTTGATGATACATGGGTAATTCATAATTCAATAGACTACTGTCATAGCAGTGTCAGTGATTCACTATTGTTGATAATAGTTGGGTAAATCATAGTCTAGTGGACTAAATTCACAGCAATGTCATTGATTGAGTGATGATGACAGTTGTGTAAAATCAGAGTCCAGTGAACTGTAGTTATAAGTGTCCTTGTTTCAATATTGTTGATGAACGTTGGAATGACATGTTCTGATGGATTGATATTGTTCATGTCTGTGCTTTTGATGACTTGTCTTGCCCTGTGCTTGTGGAGATGGTGTTTGATGTACACAATCAATGAGCTAATTGCCCTGAAACGATGTACTAGGGGCCGCTCTGAGGGATGTACTGGCTTTGGTAGTATACTCAGAAACCCCCCCCCCCACCCCCCAAAACCACGGAACTTCTTGCAAACTCAAATGAAGCAAGGAGGAAGCTAGCTGCATGTGTGGTCAGTGACTTGATTGTGCAGTGGCACTGGACAGTAAGGCAGCCAAACATGGTGACTGCCATGGTTTCTGCCGTTTAACTTTGCACATCATGGCAAGGAATGTTGAGACTTACAGAAAGCGACCATGGGTAGACACAGTGCCCAACTCTTTCACTCTAAAATGCTTCACATACATAGTGAGACCTTTAACTTCCGTTTGTTTGTTTAGCTAAGCTGCTTGACCACTCAGACATGTGGTTTTGAACATTGTGTAGCTTTGTTATTTATTACCAAAGCCAGCAAAACCCTGTCAGGGAAAGCCTCTCCACTGGTGGTATTGTGCAAACTTGGCCCATGCTATGTGCATATTTTCAGGAAAGAGAACATTATGGGCCAAATGGAAAAGGGGGCAGGACGTTAACACGTGTCTGCCAACTGATGCTGAAAAAACAGTGAAAAATGACAGTGGTCAGTTTTTGGGTGTGTTTTTGTTTCCCCCACCCCCTTCACACATACTAGCAGCTGAGAATTGGTAAGGGAACAAAAAGGGGTAAATGTGGTACAGGGCATCAGTTTGCACAGTCCATCACTGTTTTTTAACCTGCTCCTTGTAACCAGGATCTGTTTTTGTACATGTGTATATATATATATATATATATCTGTATATGAAGCAGCTGACTTGTAATTTATGCCTTGAGAAGACAAAACATGGCCGATAACATGGAAGTGAGAAGTGATGTTATGATGATGATGATGATGATATGAAGATTTACAGGTTGTCCCTTTCTTCCACAGTGAAGTGTGTTCCCAGTCAGTGTGTTGTGGTGTCTGTGGTGTGTCTGTCCACCCTGTTGTGACAGAGTTGTGTGCCCGTAGAGCGGCCAGCAGTGAGCCCAGAAGCCAGAGCTGTGAAGTCTGATAATGATGGACACATGCTTGGTCCTGCCCACACAGGGCCCTGACAGTTATCATTTACTTTTGGAACAGCACACTTTGGGGGTGGAAAAAAAATTATCTTGAATAAAAAAAGATGATTACTTTTGGAACAAGACACTTTGGGGGTGGGAAAAATCTAATTTAAGAAAAGGTGACTTTCTTGTGATTTAGGATAGCTGTGGCTTTTGTGGCTTTGCCTAAAACTGTAAGCTGATGGCTTGAAATCTGTACACAGTCTGTCCTGTGTCTTCCTGACCAGACTTTAATGGAACTGATGACTGATGTCACCACACCTATTTTGTGAAACATTCACACTAAGTTGTCCCTCTGCCCCACCCCCACCCCTCCACCTTCGAAAGCTAAACCTTTATTGATACTGTTTTGGTCTGGTCAGTGAAAGTGCTGTTTTGATCTGATAAGTGTTGACGCACTGTACGTGCAAAACAGTGAAAACATGTCCACATCATCTTGACATTCCATTCTGTATCATCACCTGTGCAGCAGCATGCTCAGTCCGTTTAAAATCCCAGTTTCTCTTGCAGATGGAAAAGATCAGTGGATTGAGCAGGGCTGCACCTGTACTGTAGTGTTGCATTTGAGGCACTGGTCAGACTGGTGTGATTGTGAAGTGAAGGGACAGAGGTTTTTTTTTTGTCATGAATGGCTGCTGTCTGAAGCAGGAGAGATCAAGCCAACAGTGTCGATAAAACAAGCCACTACCTTTCTGTTCACTTCTTGGCCACTGGCTAACGTGGGAGCTTTCTTATCGCGAGTCCATTGTACTTGTATTCTGGAGGCCTAGAGGGGGTAGGGGGTGAGACAGCACAAGGGAAGATAGACACTTTGAGGGGGCGAGAGGGAAAGGATCTATTTACAGACTTTTCCAGGGGGAAGAATGGGTAAAATAACAATAAAAAGCAGGGTGAAAATCACAGCGAAAACATTTAAGGGTGGTGTAGGGTGAGAGTGAAATCACTTTGTTTTGTAGAATGGGAGGGGAGTTAATTAAAGTAATGAGAAAGAAAAAGAAAAATAGAAACGGAGGGTGAGGCAGTTGCTGTTGCTGTTTTTTTTTAAAAAAAATTTTTTTTTTAAATTTACTATTATTCTCTATCATTGCTTCATTTCGTTCTTTGTTTTGTTTTTGAAAAGAATATCGGAACAGCTGAAGATAACTTTGTGAATTGCACATTTAGTTTGCGGACAATACAGAGACCGCAGTATTGAGTCAGTAATGTTTTTTTACTTTGTAAGCTGTCAGCTTTAAGTAACAATACAGAGACAGTAATAGCTTTTACTTTGTAAGCCATCAGCACAAAATAAATCTGCACAGTTTACTTTTTCAACGAACAAGCTGGAGGTGTAGTGTTTTCACCAAGTCTTGTCAACTGTTGTATCTACCCTGATACTGTTTACCACAGTTTCTTCCCTCCCCTACTTTGTGACAGTCTATCAGTGTATGTAAACTGGCCTCCTACTCGTGTTTACAGTGTGCTGGTACATGTAAACTGGCCTTCCACTCCACACCCCTACCCCCTTGGTATTAGTGGGTCGTGTTGAGATGTGTGGAGGGTAGCTGTAGTGATGGTAGTCTCTAATCCCTTGTTGATCCACATCATCTAACCAGTGAAGAGGAAAGAAATCCTAACAGCAGGTAGAGATCTGTACCCAAAACATAACTGGAGGAAAGCTGTGTATATGTACTCCTTTTGCTGTGTGGGTGTGTGTGAGTGCGTGTTGTGCACTTCCTGATGTTGTCATAGTGACCAGTGGTGCTGTCCTTCCTGTTCTGTTGTCATTGTATCTGTCTGTGTGCTTGTGTCAGTGTGTCTGTCTGTGTGTGTGTGTGTGTGTGGTCGTGAGCATTTGGACATGCGTGTTTGTGGGCTATTTCATGGTGCAGTCCATGTGCAGAGCAGCTTTGTCTTCATCAGTCCTGTGTAACATGACTTGCTTCGTAATGTCTAACCACATCCGCTGTGAACCATCCAGAGACAGTGAAAGACATGGTGTTTATTCTGGCTTTTGTGTGCCTGGAGTCCGTGTATGTTGCTTGTGTTTGGTGACCCATTTTGTGCGTGTCTGTGTATGTTGTTTGGGTTTTGGTGACAAGCTGTGTGTGTCTGTGTCCATGTTTGTGATTGGTGACCATTTGTGTGAGTCCGTGTCCATGTTTGTGACTGGTGACCGTATGAGTGAGTGTGTCCATGTTTGTGATTGGTGACTGTGTGTGTGAGTCCATGAAGGACAGTGTGGCAGGTTTGACGGTGTGGGGGTTGTGTGGCGAGTATGGCTGGTAATGGACATGTCACGTGATGGCATTATAGGGTGAGGGACAGAGAATGGGAATGATCATGGAATTGTGTGTGTGTGGTGTATGTGTATGTGTGTGTGTGTGTGTTTGGTAAAATGGGGACAGTATAGAAAACTGGGAAGGAATCACTGACAGTGACTGAAAAATCAGGATTCGTTTCAGAGTTTGTTGACAGTTTTAACAGTAGTTAAAAAGCTTGTGAATGAAAACAAAATGCAGACATGTTGGTGAAATGCAAATTATATACACATGTAAGTGTGTCAAAGTATTAAAGTTGATGAAAGTAATATGTAAATAAGATTTTTAAATTGTGGTGTAAACATATAAACAGTATTGTGTGTGCATAAATAAAAATGTATGTACACATTAAAAGATACAGTCTAAACAGTGCATATAGAAATATAATGTGAATATATAAAGATGTACAAATATTAGTTTTATAAATCAAAATGATAAACATGTGAGTAAAAATTTAAAACATCAGAGGAAAAAACTAGTGTATGGACAGTTTGTTATTTGATGACACTTGAAGTTATCACAGTAATCAACTTTCAGTGGTATATCTTCTAAAGTTTTGCATGACATGAAAACATTAACAAATATGTGTTCAGATAATGGAACATAAAAAAAAAGTATCAGAATAGAACCTTTCGTGTACCCCCGAAAACGGAGTATGGCTGCCTACATGGCAGGGTAAAAACGGTCATACACGTAAAGGTCCACTCATGTACATACGAGTGAACGTGGGAGTTGCAGCCCACGAACGCAGAAGAAGAAGAAGAAGAAGCTTTCATGTCATCTGGATGGATTGACCATGTATGGTTAGGAAAAATGCATTTCTAGTTGAGAAGTTGAGTGAAATTGAGAATGAAGATGGTCTGTGATTGTTCATAGGTCTTGCTTCTTTTGTTCTTCTAGGTCAGTGTGTGTGTAGCAGTGATTGGATTTTTTCTCTTCAGAGCATGGTAGATAATTTTATTACAAATCAAATCGATTTGACTTTGGACGGGCTCTAGGATGATGCAGTTTTTCAGTTCATATTGGACATTCTTTTTGGGGACAAATTTGGTCAGTTAATGTTGGACATGCCATGTCTGCTGTTCAAACTTTTGTAAACAAGTCCACATGGCTTTTACAATATCACCACTTGTAGTGTACAAGGTGAAGCAAAAACTAACTGTTGAAATATGTAAACGTGAATTTCATTTGCCTGTGAGTATTTTTATGTTTTTGTGTGTCGGTAAAATGTAACTACAGAACACGGAACGATTTGGGGTAAACATATTTTTGATGGATTGTTCAGTTGTTTGGTTTTGTTTGTTTTTTGGGGGTGGTTTTTTTTTGTTTTTGTTTTTTAACGATCTGTTTAGCTATTTTTGGCTTTAGGTAATGATTTTTGGACAGTGTGTTGAGTAGATTGAAGTTTGTTAAACTGCATTAGAATTGAAGTTTCCTTGTTTTATTTTTTCTCCAAGTTATTGCTGTACATATCAGTGTGGTAGTGAAAAATTGATATTACACTTTTACAGAGTTCAGCATTGAAAACGACTTCCAAATATTGGTAGGTGAGAGATTTGTGAAAGACATTTGATTTGATGGGGTATGTTATTCCCGCAGGCTAGAGAAATAAGTAGATGAAGCAACAAAAAACTGATGCAAACAGAAGTAAAGGAAGATGAAGACTGTGTATTGTAGATGCAGTAGTCAGGAAAACATGGCTATGCTATGTGCTATTGTTGACAGAAAGAAGAGAAAGGACAGTGGCGTCATGTTTTAGGTGCAGTAACAGTTGGGGGGGAAACAGGTTGTGCAATATTTCAGTGAAAAAAGGGAGGAGAGGAAGGATGGCTGAATGATATAGTTTGGTTGTCAGGGAAGGAAGGCTGTGCTGTGTGTTATTGAAGACAGGAGAACTGTACATTGTAGGCGCTGTAGTCAGGGAAACAGGGCTTTGTTGTGGAGTGATGGTCAAGAGGTAACGCGTTCGCCTAGGAAAGGAGAGAATCTGAGCGCACTGGTTCGAATCACGGCTCAGCCACCAATATTTTCTCCCCCTCCACTTGACCTTGAGTGGTGGTCTGGACGCTAGTCATTCGGATGAGACGATAAACCGAGGTCCTGTGTGCAGCATGCACTTAGTGCACGTAAAAGGGTTGTTCCTGGCAAAATTCTGTAGAAAAATCCACTTTGATAGGAAAAACACATAAAACTGCATGCAGGAAAAAATCAAAAACAGAAAGAAAAAAAAGGGTGGCACTCTCAGTGTAGCGATGTGCTGTCCCTGAGGAGAGCAGCCCAAATTTCACTCAGAGAAATCTGTTATAACAAAAAAGAAGAAAAAACAAAAACAAATTAGAGATAGAATGAGGAGGACTGTATATTGTAGGTGCAGTAGTCAGGGAAACAGGGCTATGCTATGTGTCATTAGAGACAGAATGAGGAGGATGGTATATTGTAGATGCAGTAGTCAGGGAAACAGGGCTATGCTGTGTGTAAAGTGAAGACAAAGAAGGACTGTATATTGTAGGTGCAGTAGTCAAGGAGACAGGGCTATGCTATGCGTCAGTGAAGACAGAAAGAAGGAGGAGGGTTTATTGCACTGTGTGTTCTTCATGACGTGCTGGCTTGGTCTCTCCTATGTCTGGTCATGCTCGACGCACCCAGGTGTCGAAGGCAGACTTCAATAACGACCCCTACCTGAGAACCTTCGACATCCATGTCGATACGCAAATGACAGAGGTCAAAGGCCGTGTCCTGCCCGTGCCGAGGTTACAATACGGAGGGCGGGTAGGCATGATTGTTTTCCATCTCAGTCGTACTACCTCTGATGTGTATTGGCTGTGCTACCTACACCTGCAGTTTGTGTTCTTCCTCCTTGTTTGTCTCGTCCTCTTTTTCATCTGACGTACTCTTTGGATTTGTTTTCTCTCTCTTTTTTTTTTTTTTTTTTTTTTCCATTTTGTTTTCTTTTGCAGTGGTGAGAATACATGTCCTGATGTGTCTGTGCCAGCTACAGAGTTCTGAACACTTCCTGTTGCCTTTCTGTGCAAGCCTGTCACTTCCTCTGTTCCCACTTAAAACATTTTCAGTGTTTAGGTTTTGTAGATCCAGTATATTAGTGGGAAAAACCAGTATGGCTTCCTGCACGATTTTAAATTTCTACAGAAAGTAATTTGTTTGTGACACTTGGAAGTGGAAAGTGCAGAGGTTGTCAGTGAAGCACAGAAGTGGCAGGTGTTCAGAGCTCTGTCTGTTTGTGTTGGGGAGGGATTGTTAAACCTCAGCTTTGCTAGGCTGAACCAGAATTCTCAAAAAAAAATATGTAAAGAAAACCCAACAAAAGGAGAAAAAAAAACCTTGCAAGGAAAAAGCGAAATTTTCCAAGCTCATCACCCAGGACAAGAACGATGCCGAACCTGTCGCTGCTGCCACTTGTACAGAGGGGTAGAATCACCCCACCCCACCCCCACACCCCAGCTGACCTGTACCCCCAGGGAAGGCACCCCCTGCCCTACCCTGGGTGTATCCCAGTCACTGATACTGATACCCTGTTTTCCTCGCCCTGTGTGTGGCCGCCCCATTCTGTGCGGTGTAGGTTCGCAAGGCAAATTTCAATGCGGACCCCTACCTGCAAACGTTCGGCATCAGCATTAGCACGCAAATGATGGAGGTGGAGGGGAGAGTTCTATCAGCCCCCAAATTGCAGTACGGAGGGAGGGTAAGGATTTCGCCTTGTGCTCCTGGTCCCTGTCCCTGTGTGTGTGTGTCTTCCTTGGTTGTTGTTCGTCTGTCTGTCTTTTATTTTCTCTTGATTTCACATTGTGTGTGCTATATGCCAGTGTCCTGTCATGTCACACAATCTGCTGCCATGTTTTTGTTTCTTTGTTGTTTCAGTTGTATATGATGAATGTTTTAGTTTCTTGAAAAGTTGAATTACAGTTTTGTTGTCAGTGAGGTGAGGTTTTTTAAAGGAAAAAAAAATTTGCTGTTTCATTGAGTGTGATGTTTGATGATGAAACTAGGAGAAAGATGTGTTTACTAGCGTCTTTATTTAACTCTTTATTTAACTCTGTTATTGTTATTAATCTGTTTGATGTTAAATTCTTAGTTTGTTTAGTTATTCATATGTTCAGTGTTTGATTTCATTTGTTTGTTTTTTAATGCTTTGTTTCACAAACATGTTTGTTAGTGCATTAAAAGAAATATGATTTAGTATTTGCGGACCAGTCATTGTGGCAAAGTTCACAGGTGATGATAATGAGAGTGGATTCTAACCCCATCAGAGACGCGCCAGAGTGAGAGTATTTTGGCCACTGGTCAGCTCCTGGCAAGAGTTGAGTTGCTACAGGCCCAAATGGGAAGGCTGGGACCCACACCACCCAGTACTGTTCAGTTTGTGGATGTGTCTTAGTTTTTCAGTGTCCTCTAGGAGTTTTTCAGATTCCTTAACCGACACTGTAGTGTGCCTGTATCATTCAGGTCTGCTAGACACTGGTGTATGTCACCAGAGGACATGTAGAGTACATCCCCGGTTGGTTGTCTGACACTTTGGCATATGTCACCAGATCACAGTCATGTAGAGTACTTTGTCATGTGGCTGTCTGCTAGACACTGGTGTATGTCACCTGAGGACATATGATGTTGAGTACATCACTAGTTGGTTGTCTCACACCTGCTGGACCTCCATTGCAGCATGCATTCATAGCCATCATCAGAGAGGCATCAATTTTTTTTAAGTGCCAAACCTTATGGCCTTCAAAAAGTTCGACATTCTATGGCTTTTGATGCCTGGTCTCCATGTCACCTCTGCATCCATGCCTGTGGGTTGGGTTGAGTTGGTGTTGGTGCAGGCACATTGACGGGGCACTGGTGCAGGAGGGATGAGTCGTCTCCACTCCAAGGAGGCATTCAGCTGGCCTGGCTTAGCACCCAGGCAGTTGTGGTCGGCGCAGGGAATGGCTTGCTAGGTGCTGTACCATGTGTGCTGAGCATCGTTGTCCCTGTGGACTGACTGCTTTGCCAAGGGTGCTGCTGTGTATGCACGATTCATGATTTGTGCCTGTACCGACTCGGGTGGTGTGGAGGATGAAGAAGAGAGGGGAGAACTTCGGTGTGTATGGCTTCTCTGCCAACTGCTCTGGAGTAAATTGAAAGGATGAGTTTACCTTCAGCTGGCAAGGGACACCAGCTTTCTTGCTTGATGGAAGCTACCTGGTAGTTTTACAGTGCACATGGTGTGCTGAGGGCGAGTGTGGTGAACGACAGCTGGTCAGGTAATAAAGCTGTGCCAAAGCCCAAGTCATGCGCATTTGTACTGAACCTATGGGGAGCGCACCAGTCAGCTGATCCCTTTGCCTGAACAGCAAAGGGTGTGGCACTATTCTCGGACAACGCAAAACAAGCCTCATTTGTTTCTCAGACAGTGTACATGTTGCAGGTAAACATTGTATCACTGTCAGTATCTATGCTGTTACTTTGGGTGTGAGAGTTGTCTTTGAAATTGAATCATTGGTGAAGGAGCATATTTATCAGTTCATCTCCCTTTTCAAGTTGCAAGCTTAAGAAGACTAAACAGCAAGAAAATGGGCATACATTATTTCACACTCCTTGATTAAGACATGTCAGCGTTATGCAATGCTTACTGTCTACTTCCTTTGGCATGTCTGGCTTTTCTCTCTCTCTCTCTGTCTCTCTGTCTCTGTGTGTGTCTCTCAGATTCCTCTCTCTTTCACACACACACACACACATGCTCACTAAGCCCAGCATCAGCAGCTGTTACATAATTCATTGATGAATTAGTTTGTTGCGTTTCTGGTAAGGTCAGTGATATGGATTATTGGTTGGTTGATATTATGAGTGAGGATGAGGACCCATCATGTTCGTGTTCGGCTAATTTTGATTCATCACTTTTTGTTTTTTGTTTTGCTTTGTTCTTGAGTGTTTCATTTTAAGTGTTTCATTTTCTTATGCTGTATTTTTTGTTGTTGCTATCTCTTTCTGTTTGTGTGTGTGTATGTGTGTTTGTGTACTGATTAATTGTGATTTGGTTATGAATGTATGTGTAATGATGTGTAATAACTGACCGTGTTCCTTATAAAGTTTGAAATTGAGGGTCAGTTTGAACTGCGGGTCAAAATTCTGAGGGCCATTTTATGAAATCTAGAAGCCACCGCGGAGTGTTCATTGTAAACTCAGAAAGGAAAAGAATCTTTTTCTGCATCACTTTGATCCTCTGCCAAAGTACATAAAGTTTTTTAAAATATTTTTTTAATTTATTTTTTAGTTAATTTGTAAAAACAGTAACATGCCTTTTAGACTCACTTGTGTAAACAAAGTGAGTCTATGTTTTAACCCGGTGTTCGGTTGTCTGTGTGTGTCTGTGTGTCCGTGGTAAACTTTAACATTGACATTTTCTCTGCAAATACTTTGTCAGTTGACACCAAATTGGGCATAAAAATAGGAAAAATTCAGTTCTTTCCAGTCATCTTGTTTAAATCAATATTGCACCTCTGGGATGGGCACACACACAAAAAAAAAATGAAGCCTAATTATATGCAAACTGCATTTACTGTTATATTTATATTTTTTGTATTCTCTAAACTTGGCATTTTGATCTGATATTCTTACCCAACAACAAGAGCAGTCATTATTATCATTTTTTGTTCAAACAGGAACTTCTTTTGCTAAGCATGGAAGTTTTATTTATTTTGCAAACGTTTTGGTGCAGATAATAAAAAAAGGAAATTACTCTGTAATTAATGCTAGGGGACTTAATTCGAATCTGGTTAGTACTTTTTTTTTTCTTTTTTTCTTTTTTTTTTAACGCGAAGCTTTATAACAACAAATACAGAACACATTTTAACGATTAGTTTTTTTGTTTTTTTTTAAGTGTGTCACAAGTGAGTCTTGAAGGCCTTGCCTCTCTTGTTAAATCCTTGATTTTTGTTTTTTTTAATGAGTCGGGTTTGTAAAAAGTTTTTGATTTTAGCTCTCTTCTGGAAGGACACACGCACGCATGCATGCACGCATGCAGAGTCTTTGTCATTGATCAATAAAACGCAACAGTATAATATTCCACCTGGATTTGAATTTAGAATACTCATGTTTAAAAAAGAAAAAGAAAGACACACCTGATCTTTAAAGGATCTTTCTGTCCAAAATCACAGTTCTTTACTTTGTAACAGATGATTCATATAAGGGGCATAAGATGGCACTCAGAATAAAGTGCCTCTCAACCAAGTTCCTGACGCAGCAGTTCAGAAATATTGATCTTTTTGATTTTAAAGATCTATTTTTTAAAAAGTTCTAAAATTCTATGACTGGAAACGAGTGTGAACCCTTTCTACTACACCCCCTGCTATTCCCCATCAACCCCTTTCCCCCCCACTCCCCGCCCCACCCCCTGTAACCTCCCATTCCCTCAAAAAATGAGGGTGAGACTTGAAATATAGCTGTGCACTGATCCCGTGATCCCTCAGTTGTGCTTTATAAGGAGCAGTGATTTGATGGCTTAATGCCGGGTCATACTGACACACTTTTTCCTGATGGATGGAAGAAGTCTATGTTTGGTGATGTCCAGACCAAAGCGCAGGCCGTGCCCAACCAGGGCGTGTGGGACATGCGCGGCAAGCAGTTCTACTATGGCATTGAGATTCGTGTCTGGGCCATCGCCTGCTTTGCCCCGCAGCGCAATGTGCGAGAGGACGCGCTCAGGTTAGGGCTGCTGGTGGCTTCTGGTCCTGTCTCTGTTCTGGTCTCATCTTGTGTCTTGTGGTGTCTCTTGTCTTGTCTGTCACATCTGGTGTCTTCCTGTCTTGTCTGTCGCATCTGGTGTCTTCCTGTCTTGTCTGTCGCATCTGGTGTCTTCCTGTCTTGTCTGTCGCATCTGGTGTCTTCCTGTCTTGTCTGTCATTATCTTGTGTCTCTTGTCTGTCTTCCTACTCTCCCACACTTTTTGGGGTTCCTTTTTTTTTGTTTGTTTGTGTGTGTGTGTGACTTTTTGTTGTTGCTCATTTGAACAGGATGGTATTCTTCAGACTGTACTCTGAAATCAGACTTGAGATGATTTGGAGAATAGTACACTTATACCTTAACATGCAGCTATAGGTAATGTCATGGTTTCAGACTGATACAGAAATCCTCGGTCTCAGTCCTGTTGACAGTCAATCCAAGTTGATTTTGGTCACGTTAATGTAATTTTTTGTTTTTCCCATTTGAAAGAATAAAATGTACATGTTGAAAAGCGTTCTGAGAAAGGAGGACTTCAATGAAAAGTGAAATTTTATGAAAGAAATTCTGATGGGTTGTGAGGTGTATGGATGAATGATGAATTTACACACAATTTCAATAGGCTGAAAAATAGATGAGATTGTTACGGTTTTGATTCAGTTTCTTTTCCCTCTCTCTGTTTCTTGTGCCCACCCAAGTTGGATGCTTTGCTTGCGGTTGACAGTGTGTGTATGTTTGAGCCGATGTTTTGGACTGTGCAGAAACTTCACACAGAACCTGCAGAGAATCTCGAACGATGCGGGCATGCCCATCATGGGCCAGCCATGCTTCTGCAAGTACGCCACAGGGCCAGACCAGGTGGAGCCCATGTTCCGCTACCTGAAGAACACCTACCAGGGACTGCAGCTTATTGTGGTCGTCCTGCCTGGAAAAACACCTGTCTATGGTAGGTGGACAGAATAGAGTCACATGTTTAGAAATTTTTTTTAAAATACTAAGCTTTCACAGAGAAAATTCTTGATGTCTCCTCCACTCATGCACACAGTCATGCACAGAGTTTGCTCCAAATCAGTATAAATTAATTTTCATTAATCAACCCCACCTCCACACACCCGCCCCTACCAAAAATAAAACAGAAAAAATCGTGCTCACACTGAAGAGTTGGGCGTATCTCCATTTTATACACATTTCTGCATAGGCAATTTGGCTTTTTATTTTTTATTTTATTATTATTTTTAAGTCTTTTATTTTACTTTTTTTTCAGGATTAAGACACCCACTTTGGTCAGGCGGCCCATAGACTGTGGCCACAAACTTTTCAGTATTACTGAGATCTGTCACTCCCACCCATAGAATTTTCATGCTTGTTCAGGACAAAAACAGAACAAGAGAAGTGTTCCTGAGTTGCTTCATATCTACGTGAATGATGTCAATACATCACAGCTTCATGCCTTAAAAGTCACCTAAGTTAAGCTTTAAAGCCGCTTCAAAGTTGGTGTTTGTGTGAGGAAGTACATGCTGCATTACTCCAAAGCGATCTCGTTTGAGCTCTGTTTTTTTGCCCGGACGCAGACTTTTTCACTTGCATTGGAAAATTCCCCTCCTCCTCTTTGTTGAAGGGTTCAAAGCTGAGAAACCTTACAGGACTAAAGAAAAATTGACGTTCTTCTTTTAGCAGGCAGTCTGTCAGGAGGAAATGAACTGTGGAATGGTGTTGACGGAAATACAGTGTAAAATGTATATGATAGTCAGTCGTGTCCGAGTATGACCATCAGAACAGCAGAGAAGGCAACTGCTGTCGCGACTATCTGGGCTAGAATTTAATTATGGTGGAGAGTGTCTAGCCCAAGTTACATCCCCACTCTCTTGGCCAAAAAGGTTTTAAGACAGTCGGCGTTGGGATGGTTCCCAAAGGCAACTAGTCCCCAGAGCCAGTGCAATTTTGTCAGAAGTGTACTGTCATCAACTCTGTGACAGTGTTGCGATGGTGGATGACAACTGCAGTGACGGGAGTGTGTGTTTTGTGTGTGTGTGTGTGTGAACAGCGGAGGTGAAGCGGGTGGGGGACATCATGTTTGGCCTGGCCACGCAGTGCGTACAATCGAAGAACGTGAACAAAACCACTCCCCAGACCTTATCGAACCTGTGTCTAAAGATCAACGTCAAGCTGGGAGGCGTCAACAGCATCCTCCTGCCCAGCATACGGTGCGTACCTACTGCTGACATCACATATTGGGCGTGTGTTGTGGGGTTGGGTGGGTGGGGGGAGGGGGGGGGGAAGAGGGGGTGGAGGGGAGGGGTTAAAAGGGGTAGATAGAAGGGGGGTGGGGGGGTAGAGGAGCGGGGATGAATGGAGAAGATGGAAGGGGGGTTTGTAGATATTGGGCAAATGGAAGGGGTGGAAGGGAAGGGGGGTAGAGGGGAGGGGGGTAAGTGGGGTATATGGAGTGTATACACGTGTGGCTTTCCTCTTTCACATGTTCCCTGTCTGTGGTTCAGTCTCAGTAATATAGCTAGCAAGGTGAGGATGAACACTGGTCATGTTGCTGGGGTTCTTTCAGTCTCCTCTCCCTCCTTCTCTTATCTCTTTCTGTCTCTTCTCTCCCTCTCTTTTCCCCCTGTCTTTTCTCTCCTCTTGTCTCTCCCTCTCTCTTCTCTCCCTCTCTCTTCTCCCCCTCTCTCTTCTCTGCCTCTCTTCTCCCCCTATCTCTTCTCCCCCTGTCTTCTCTCCTCTCTTCTCCCTATCTCTTCTGTCTCTCTCTACTCTCCGTCTCTCTCCCTCCTCTCCCTCTCTGTATGTCCCTGTCTCTCTAGTGATATCTTGATTCTTCATTGATTAGTAAGTGTCTGTAAAACAAGTAATAAATATGCAGATTGTTTGTAATATGGGTGACACTTTACTGTGGCAATATGCTCTCCAAGGGCTAGCAGCTGGAATTTCACACAGGGAAATCTGTTGTGACAAAACGTAATGTAGTACATCAGTCACAGTTGATTATGTTTAGTCACAATGCACACAACACACATGCATATAGTATATATACCCTGAATACCCTATGCTCGTAGGTCATACTTTGCTGGCTTTAATTAGCATTGGTGGCTTATTTTGTGCATTGAGCTACTCAACTTTTTACTGGATATGATGTTGGGACTGTTTTTTCATGTCATAACATTTGCTGTGCTGTTGATAAGGCGCATTACAGTGAAGAAAAAAGAAGGAACCGGAGTGTAAGTACTGCAGAGCATGGATGCTATTTATATTTATACCTTGCACCTTTTCATTACAGCGTTTTACTTTCAAACTGACAGTGTGTCAGCAGTGTGATAGTTTGTTATAACTTGTGTGTAAAATGAATCTGCATTGACAGCACTGTTTCGACACTGTCTTCGGAGCAAGGTGGGAGAGCGTGTGTTGATAATTGCCTTGTTATTTTTAATGATTGTTTTTTTTTTGTTTTGGCAGTTGTAACAGGTGTAATCTACACTTTGTAGATTAGAGGGTTTTTCCGCAGACATTGCAGGAAACGGGCTGTTCAAAAACCTTTTTTTAAATTTTTTATTATTATTATCATTTCTGTACAATATTTCAGAAAACTTCACAACAAACTGCTGTTGTAGATATCAAGAGATTTAGATGAAAAATAATATTCTTCAGATGTATAACCAAAGAAATGGTCCATAAGACATGTTGTTATGTTGTTGTTTTTCCCAAAATTATGTTTGTTTTAAAACACTCCTGGAGCCCGCTTTGTCACAGTGTTAATATGAGGGTAGCAGTCAGTCAAGTATTTGAACACACTTTGGTTGGTATAGGTAGCCATTTAACAAAAGCTTGGGACTTAAGGTAACAAAGGCGGGCAGCCAGTTAACAAAGGCAGATAGTTAGCCAGGAAACAAAGAGCAGTCAGGTAACAAAGGTTTTGAGATAGGCAGCAAAGGCAGTGAGTTATCTTGATAACAAAGTCAGTGAGGTAGCCAGGTAACAAAGGCAGTGAGATGGCAGTGAGCTTGGTATGAAGTACATAATAATGTATAGCAAAGACAGTGAGTAAGCACCCAGTCAGCTAAGATATGTGTGTAGCACAGAGTAATGCATAACAAAGGCAAAGAGTTAGCAGACAGACAGACAGGTATGTGTGTAGCACAGAGCAGTTTGGAGCGCAAAGGAAGTGAGTAAGCAGCCAGTCAGCTAGGTATGTGTGCAACACAGTGATTTTTTCAGAGGCAACGAGTTGCAGTCAGACAGCTAGGTTTTTGTGTAGCACAGAGGAATGTGTATAAAAGGCAGCGGGTTAGTAGTCAGCTGGGTATGTGTGCAGCACAGAGTAATGTGTAACAAAGGCAGAGGGTAACAGTCAGCCACCTGTAAGTATAGCACAGAGTAACTTGTAGCAAAAGTAGTACGTTAGCAGACAGTCAGCTATGTCAGGTATGTGTGAATGCAGACAGCTAAATATGTGTGTTGCACATAGTAATGTATAACAAAGGCAGTGAGTTAGTTGTTTAGCTAGGTATTTGTGTAGCACATAGTACTGTGTAACAAAGGCAGTGAGTTAGTTGTTTAGCTAGGTATTTGTGTAGCACATAATAATGTGTAACAAAGGCAGTCAGTTAGTTGTTTAGCTAGGTATTTGTGTAGCACATAGTACTGTGTAACAAAGGCAGTCAGTTAGTTGTTTAGCTAGGTATTTGTGTAGCACATAATAATGTGTAACAAAGGCAGTGAGTTAGTTGTTCAGCTAGGTATGTGTATTGCACATAGTAATGTGTAAAAAAGGCAGTGAGTTAGTTGTGTAACTAGGTATGTGTGTAGTACATTGTAGTACGTAACAAAGGCAGGCAGACAGCTAGGTATGTTCATGGCACATGTGTAATAAAGGCAGTGAGTTAGTTGTTTAGCTAGGTATTTGCGTAGCACATAGTACTGTGTAACAAAGGCAGTGAGTTAGCTGTTCAGCTAGGTATTTGTGTAGCACATAGTACTGTGTAACAAAGGGAGGCAGTCAGCTGGCAGACAGCTAGGTATGTTCGTAGCACATGTGTAATAAAGGCAGTGAGTTAGCAGCCGGTCAGCTAGGTATGTGTGTGGCACATGGTACTGTGTAACAGAGGCAGTGAGTAAGCAGTCAGCCAACCAGGTATGTTTGTAGCGTATTGTACTGTGTAACAAAGGCATCGAGCAGTCAGACAGCAGCTAGGTATGTTTGTAGCACATTGTAACAAAGGCAGTGAGTTAGCAGTCAGACAGCAGCTAGGTATGTTTGTAGCACATTGTAACAAAGGCAGTGAGTTAGCAGTCAGACAGCAGCTAGTTATGTTTGTAGCACAGTGTAACAAAGGCAGTGAGTTAGCAGTCATGTGTAGCCCAGAGTAATGAGCCAGCCTTGTTGTCCAGCCCGGCAGTGTTTCGGGAGCCGGTCATCTTCTTTGGGGCCAGCATCACCCACCCTCCTGTTGGGGACAAGTGTAAGCCCACCATCGGTGCTGTAAGTCCATCCCTCATCTCCTCCTCTCTGTAGCGGCCCTTCCCCCCCCCCCCCCCCCGCCCCTCGCACCCCCACCCCTCCTGTCCCCCCACCCCCCTCATCTGTAATGCTTGGTGCTGCGAGGAGTGTGTGAAGTGATGGTGGAACTGTGGGCACACACATGCACACACACAACGTTCGCACTGACGCTTGCTTGCTCAATCCGTGGATCAGCGCTCGGTTTGAGTTGAGGAAGAACAGTGATGATGACGTGTTTGTTGGGTTTTTTTTTTAGTATCAGTGTTATAACAGGTGATGTGAAGATGGAGTGGGTTTTAGGTAGGGATGGAGGGGAGAGGACAGTTATGGGGGTTAGACAGAGCGATGGTGGCTGATGGGGTGTGTGGAGAGGAATGTGTTGTTGTGCAGCAAGATGTCTGTGTTCTCTGTGCTACTGATGGCACACAGCTTGTCCTGAAGTCTTTTTGTTGATGTGGTGATGTGTGTTTGCTTGTTGTGTCTCTGTGTGCTGTGATGACACCAGTCTGATGTGTCTTTGCGCCGTGGTGACACGTGAATGGTGTGGTGACGTGTGTGTGTGTGTCGTCTGTGATAGTGTGGTGTGGAGCAGTGCAGCTGTGAGCATCTCTAATCATTTCTCCTTATGTCTCTTGTTGCAGATGGGATGTATAGCTTGTGTCTGCCATGTATATGTGACTGTCAAACAACTTGCTTCCTTCATGTATCTTCTTGATCTCTCTCTCTCTCTCTGCATACAGTGTATGAAGCATGCTGACATACAGTGTGTACAATGTGCAGAAAGCATAGTGGCTGACGTACACACAGTCCTCAGTAACCTGTGTTGTTGTTGCTTTGTCTTTGACTTTGCTCACAGGCTGCTGGCTGCCGTTTCTCTCTTTTCAGAGCCAGTAACTCTCTTCGCAGTTTGCACTCCTTTGTTCTGTTGTCTTTGACATGGCGCAAAGCATTGCTGTGAATGATACAGGAAAAGAAATGTATCCATGTGTGTGTATATACACATGCACACATGTGTCCGAAATCAGCCTTGCATGTGTGAGGCGTTCTTCAAGGAGTGAAAGGAAACAGGAAAGGCACAGTGGAGGTTTGTCTTCCTGGACTGTGTCAGCAGATCCTGATTTGGATGGCAAGCATCTCCCCGGACAAGTTGAAGTTAGATTGTGAAGGGTCTTTTATGTTTTGGTTCTTTTCTTTTTCTTTCTTTCTTTTTTTGAGATGGTTCTGTTCCTCCTGTGTTCTTGAGCTCTGTCCCCTTTTCCAACACCCCTCCCCAGCCCTGCCCTCTCCATACCACACCCCTTTGTTGCTGCTGCCCACCAGGTGAGGAGTGGCAGCTGTTGCAGGTGGTGGGGCACCCAGAGAGAAACCTCGACACTGGTACTGCTGCTGCAAAGGAGTGGCTGCCGCTTTTCTGTTGACATTTCACTTTTTTCTCCTCCTCCTCCTCCCTTATCCCTTCCCTTCCTCCAGCCCAGCTAATGAGCAAGGTGGCACTGTTTTGTTGTTCTGCTTTCAGCCCGGCAGTGTTCCGAGAGCCAGTGATATTCTTGGGCGCTGATGTGACCCACCCTCCTGCCGGAGACAGCAGTAAGCCCTCCATTGCAGCAGTAAGTGATCCCCCTTCTCCCCTCCCCTCCCCTCCCATCCCTCCCTCCCAGATGGTTGGAGGCAACAGTCCGCAAACAATGGGCCTTGGCTGTAGGCTTGGCCTTGACCTTTTCTGTGCTGTGTCCCCTTTGTGTGTGTGTGTGATCTGCACTCTTCAGGCTTGCATTGGTTATTGTGTTCACTGCTTTTGGTATCACTTGTGTTGTCCTTGTTCTGAGGTTTTTTTGGTGTGTGGTTGTTGTTTTTTTTTTTCTCTAAACCTGTTCAGTGCCCATGACTTCAGCTGACGTCCAGCACTTAGTGTTGGCATAGTGCCTATAGGACGTCCACTGATGTCCAGCATCTGCTCTGATTTTTCCTTCTTTGGTATTCGGTTCAGTGAACATTAACAGTCTCTGAACAGTCGTGTCAGGATTATAAACATACTTAAATGAGCATATGTTAGTTGAAAGACCCCATTCTTCTCAGTGTTTTGCTAACTGGACTGTGCAGATCGCGCATAAAAAGTGGGTTTGCCTCATATGCAAAAAGTTGTCAGGATTCTTTGTCCACCTATGACAGTGGTCCCAGTCAGCAGAATTACGCAACTTTGCAGGCTGTGCAGATGATTATGTATGACGATAAGACATTGATCTGTCTTGTCTGATGAGTTTGAACTCAAAGGTTATGACAACAGTGACAGGACTGACAGCAGTATTTGACATTTTGCTGAGTACATCTATACAGTCAGGTGAGTGGGTGACTATGACAGGCAGTGAAGACGCAGTGCGTTCACATAGTTTGGAAAGAGGTAAAGGAGAGAGGAGTGGTATAAGACTGTAGGCTGAAGGCCAGAGGGCATGGAAGGGGGTGTGGCCATAAAGGTCAGTGAACGTCTATTAACAGTGTTCAACTAGCGGGAATGGACAACAGCCAATAAACCATGATTTTCATGAAACGCAGGGTCGACAGTGGACGGGAATCACATATTATTTTTTAACACTTTTGTCACTGATTAGTTGACCAACTTCTTTTGTAGAGGAGGTAAACTGGCTGCACAGTAGACACTTTACAGGTTCAGTTGCAACAAGGATAGAGTATCATGATCTAAAGGCTGAAGGGCGTGGAGCGTGTAGGGGGGCTTTTAGGTGTTAAAAACAACTGAACTGATCAGTTTCTGAGAACATAATTAACATTTGTCTTGACTGAACCTGTGTCATTGTTGGGACAGTATTTCACTGACATGTCTGCAAGAGTTGTGATTGTTACAATAAACTTAATATGGACCTTTTTTAGTTTCTTGTATGGGTATCGGTCAGTAAGCATGCTATTTCCAGCTGAATTTTGTTTTTGGATGTCTATTCTGTGGAGGTGAAAATAAGACTTTATTGATGCACAAAAATTATCTTCTCTTTGAAATAGTTGAATGAAGAATTATATGCAATCAGAATAATTGGGGAGAAAGCTCAGATTCAGAATTCATATCCATTTTCCTTCACAAAAATGTTTAATCTTCTGAATTCCTTGGAAAAGGGAGAGGTTTTTTTTTCTTTTTTAACAAATTTTCTGGCACTGAATGGGTTGATTTTTTTTTTTTTTTTTTTCAATACTGCTTTTATTGTGCCATGCTTTTTATAGAAAAAAAAGATGTCACTTTTGACAGATTATGATTGTTGGCATAGCATTTTTTAAAATTTAGTATTACACAAAATATTCATTTTTGAGATAGAAATTTAGTATTACACAAAATATTCATTGGAGAGATAGAAATCAAATGCCTGTGTCCAAATATTAATTTGCAGATAATCAACAAAAAGGTGTGGATGAGCTAAAGTGGCATTGCCCAAGCTAGTGTCATAAAAACTAAATGAAATAAATAAATAGATAGATAAAGAATGGCACATACTTGTGTTTTTAACCCAATTGGGCAACAGGTCTGGGTTGCATGAGCAAATGGCCGTGCATAGTTGGCTGAGCATTAAGAATCTCCGAAAGCGTATGTTTATCACATGTTTATCACATAGGCTTGGAGCAGTTCTTCACATTTAGCCAACTTTGTGCAGCTGAGATCACAATGTAAGCCAGCCCTGGTATTAACGTGGAGTGATGGCGTAGAGGTAACGCGTCCGCCTAGGAAGCGAGAGAATCTGAGCGCGCTGGTTCGAATCACGGCTCAGCCGCCGATATTTTCTCCCCCTCCACTAGACCTTGAGTGGTGGTCTGGACGCTAGTCTTTCGGATGAGACAATAAACCGAGGTCCCATGTGCAGCATGCACTTAGCGCACGTAAAAGAACCCACGGCAACAAAAGGGTTGTTCCTGGCAAAATTCTGTAGAAAAATCCACTGCGATAGGAAAAACAAATAAAACTGCACGCAGGAAAAAATACAAAAAAATGGGTGGCGCTGTAGTGTAGCGACGCGCTCTCCCTGGGGAGAGCAGCCCGAATTTCACACAGAGAAATCTGTTGTGATAAAAAGAAATACAAATACAAACCTCAGGTGTTTCCTGCGTTAAAAAAATAGCTTCCGTTACTTCAAAAATGTTAGTTTTCACATCCAAGTGGTGGTGGTTCAGTGCTTGCTGTGACATCATTGCATAGCTGTGTGTCCTTGTGTCTTGGAGTAGGACTGTGCTGCCTAGTTTGCGGACTGTTACGTTGTGCCAAGTTTTGGCCGAGTGCTAGAGTTAGAGCATGACACAGCAGTTGCCTCCCCTCCAAAAGCAAAGAATCGTTCGGAATTTTGTTAAAAATGGTTTGCTGATTTAAAGCTTGGTTTTTCTTCCGTTGGTGTGGACACTTTGGTTTGGCGTGAAGAGCATTTGACTCATGCTGACTCCTGGTTTGGTTTGAAGAACATTTGACTTTTGTTGTCAGTTGACAGGCACATGCAGTTGCCTGAGTTGTCTTTGGAAAAAGATTTGTTGAAACTAACCATGACAATAGATATGTTTTTCATGCCAGTCTCTCCTACATCCCTCTCCCAGTTGTCATGTGATTATTCCCTCCTACCTTCCTCTCCCTGTTGTCATGTGGTGTTCCCTCCTACCTTACTCTCCCTGTTGCCATGTGGTTGTTCCCTCCTACCTTCCTCTCCCTGTTGTCATGTGGTTGTTCCCTCCTACCTTCCTCTCCCTGTTGTCATGTGGTTGTTCCCTCCCTCTCCCTGTTGTCATATGGTTGTTCCCTCATATCTCCCTCTCCCTGTTGTCATGAGATTGTTCCCTCCTACCTTCCTCTCCTTGTCATGTGATTTTCCCTCCTATCCTTCCTCTCCTTGTTGTCATGTGATTTTCCCTCCTACCTCCCTCTCCCTGTTGTCATGTGATTGTTCCCTCCTACCTTCCTCTCCTTGTCATGTGATTTTCCCTCCTACCTTCCTCTCCCTGTTGTCATGTGATTGTTCCCTCCTGCCTCCCTCTCCCTGTTGTCATGTGATTTTCCCTTCTACCTTCCTCTCCCTGTTGTCATGTGGTTGTTCCCTTCTACCTTCCTCTCCCTGTTGTCATGTGATTGTTCCCTCCTACCTCCCTCTCCCTGTTGTCATGTGGTTGTTCCCTCCTACCTCCCTCTCCCTGTTGTCATGTGATTGTTCCCTCCTACTCCCTCCTCTTGTCATATAATTGTTCCCTCCTACCTCCCTCTCTCTGTTGTCATATAATTGTTCCCTCCTACCCCCCTCTCTCTGTTGTCATATAATTGTTCCCTCCTATCTCCCTCTCCTTGTTGTCATATAATTGTTCCCTCCTATATCCCTCTCCTTGTTGTCATATAATTGTTCCCTCCTACCTCCCGCTCCCTGTTGTCATGTGGTTGTTCCCTCCTACCTCCCTCTCCCTGTTGTCATGTGATTGTTCCCTCCTGCCTCCCTCTCCCTCTTGTCATGTGATTTTCCCTCCTACCTTCCTCTCCCTGTTGTCATGTGATTGTTCCCTCCTGCCTCTCTCTCCCTGTTGTCATGTGATTGTTCCCTCCTACCTCCCTCTCCCTGTTGTCATGTGGTTGTTCCCTCCTACCTCCCTCTCCCTGTTGTCATATAATTGTTCCCTCCTATCTCCCTCTCCTTGTTGTCATATAATTGTTCCCTCCCATCTCCCTCTCCTTGTTATGTGATTGTTCCCTCCTACCCCCCTCTCCCTGTTGTCATGTGATTGTTCCCTGCTGCCTCCCTCCCCCTGTTGTCATGTGGTTGTTCCCTCCCTCTCCCTGTTGTCATGTGGTTGTTCCCTCCTACCTCCCTCTCCCTGTTGTCATATAATTGTTCCCTCCTACTTCCCTCTCCCTGTTGTCATGTTATTTTCCCTCCTACCTCCCTCTCTCTGTTGTCATGTTATTTTCCCTCCTACCTCCCGCTCCCTGTTGCCATGTGATTGTTCCCTCCTACCTTCCTCTACCTGTTGTCATGTGATTGTTCCCTCCTACCTCCCTCTCCCTGTTGCCATGTGATTGTTCCTTCCTACCTCCCTCTCCGTGTTGTCATATAATTGTTCCCTCCTACTTCCCTCTTCCTGTTGTCATGTTATTTTCCCTCCTACCTCCCTCTCCCTGTTGTCATGTGATTGTTCCTTCCTACCTCCCTCTCCCTGTTGTCATGTAATTGTTCCCTCCTACCTCCCTCTCCCTGTTGTCATGTTATTTTCCCTCCTACCTCCCTCTCCCTGTTGTCATGTTATTTTCCCTCCTACCTCCCTCTCCCTGTTGTCATGTGATTGTTCCCTCCCACCTCCTTATCCCTGTACTTTCTTGCCCCTTCTGCCTCACCCCTAGCCCTCCATCTATTTCTTTCTCTCCCCCAGAAAATTCTGTGATTTGCATGCACAAGCATGCATGCATGCATTTGTCCGTATAATTGCAAAGTAATGTGTATGCTTGTGCGGATTTACTTCCCTACATTTTGTTTTGTTTTGGTGTCTGTGTGTAAGTTAATATCACTGATACTAAATGGGCGAAATCAAATCCACAGAAACCCACCTCACCCATTTTTTAGAGTTGATGACAGCTGCATGGTGGTCTTTGCTGGATGATGAAAGGGTAGCTGTTGATGGATTCTTCTTTTCGTGCTGCTTGCCTGCTGTATTTTGGTTTTGCTAATTTCTCTCCAGGCCTTGTCCGCTTTGCAAAGAGTTGTGCTTTGCTGCTTGGTGTGTGTGTAATAAAGTGGACTTTGATTTTGGGGGTTGGAACAGTTTAGAAAAGCATTCATTCATCTTGAATTACTTGTTACATTGGGGATGGATATAATATGTATCAGTTCAAAGTGTTGAATAGTCATATTGCATTAGCGGAATTTCTGCACTAAAATTTTAAATAATAAAAAGTTCTGATGATCAGTTTTAAGTATATAATTTTGAATTTTTACTGGGGAGGAAAATCACTTTGTTACTTGTCAAGTGATGTCTTTTTGTTACTGAAAAACTACAGTTTTGGTTAAAGCAGAAGAAATAGAATGATCAGTTTTCATTCTCCAAAGCCATCAACAAGAGCAGTTGGCTGAACAGTACAACAGTCAGAAGTTTTGTTTTGATTTGGGAAGGAAGGAGAGATGTGACCAGAACTGGACAAAAAAAGGAGGGAAAAAAGTGTGTGGTGGTGTGTGCTCACTTGAGTGTTTCTGGTTAACTGTGTAGTGTGAAGGGGGAGGGGTGGTAGTTGTGATTGCGGTGTAGCTATACCCAGATATACCCTTCCCTTGACCAGGGAGGTGAGGTGTGTTTGTGCCGAGTGCTCATCTCGGATAGTTTTGGTGCATGGTGTGGAGAGAGAGCGTGTGTGTGCATGTGAGGGGTGGCCGGGGAGGGTGAAGGGGGAATCTTTAGTCAGCATCCACCAGCAGTCATGCTTGAATACGCTGTTGAGTCCTTCAAAGACACCACGGCCAGGCTGCATGAGGAATATTTTAGCATCGCTTGGTTAGCTTAGCATTGACAATATTCCCAAGTCTGTGCATTAACTCTCTCCGGATTCGGACGATGGAATGGAATAGCATTTTCCAAAACTAAAAATCCATCACTCACTGTACACGTGATTTGGTGATTAGCCAAGCAGAGTGCGCTATTCTGGGTTGCTCCACAACTGAATGGTATGATTGGCCAGCCTGTAATGTGTGACCTGTCTCACACACACGCTGACAAAGTCACAGACCAGTCGCCTGCTCATGTGCCAGCTTGTTAGTAAAGTAGCACTGAAGCGTGTTCTTCTCAAAGTGTTGCGAAGTGAACAAGGCAGCAATAGCAACGTTTTAGTGTTGCTAGAGTGCTTGAAATACTACAAACTGAAGGGTCGGACATCAAAGATGTGGATGATGACAAAGAAGAAAGTGAAGTAAGTGCAAAAAGTGAGCATGAGTATGGTGATTCGGGGTGAAAAATTGGCATATTTTCTACATAATGATTAAACTGTAAAAATAAGATGAGAAATTTTATTTTTTATTTTTTTATTTATTTTTTTTTTATGTAATAGCCCAACATGTAATAAACCAGTTCTGAAAGTTTCATTTTCTTACTCTGTATTTTGTATTTTTTGTAATTTTTTTCCCCCAAACCCTTACAAATGGGCTGTCTGTGGGGAAAAGCAAGGGAGAAAACTTGCCATCCTGAGTGAAGTTTTTTTTAGGAACATTCTTAATGCTTAGCACTCTGCTCAGTGTCCAGACTTTTCCAAAGTTTATGGAATCAATGTAGATTCAGGAACATTCTTTACATGAAGCAAAGTTGGCGCAGCTAAGGTCTCTTATGCAGCACAGCCCATACTGCAGGGTTGGGTTGAATGAGTGAACTTTGCAGCATGTTCCTAACTCTACGGACAGTTCCATAACTTTGGAACATTCTTAACTCTAAGTAAACTTAGCGCTGTAAAGATTGCCTTATGCATCCTGGCCCAGCTCCTTGGTTCACATGCCTCAGTGCTCTGGCATGTGTGGGAGACACCTCTTGTCTTGTGAATAGTCCTTTTTAAAAAAAATCTTTATTTACATCTTATCCTCACAATCAGTGATATAGAATGGTTTCAGGATTTCAGTGGTTGTTCTGGTCAGGTTGGACGGGTGCAATAGCCGAGTGGTTAAAGCGTTGGACTGTCAATCTGAGGGTCCCGGGTATGAATCACGGTGACGGCGCCTGGTGGGTAAAGGGTGGAGATTTTTACGATCTCCCAGGTCAACATATGTGCAGACCTGCTAGTGCCTGAACCCCCTTTGTGTGTATATGCAAGCAGAAGATCAAATACGCACGTTAAAGATCCTGTAATCCATGTCAGCGTTCGGTGGGTTATGGAAACAAGAACATACCCAGCGTGCACACCCCCGAAAACGGAGTATGGCTGCCTACATGGCGGGGTAAAAACGGTCATACACGTTAAAGCCCACTCGTGTGCATACGACTGAACGCAGAAGAAGTAGTTCTGGTCCGGTCAGTAAGCTGACATCCGCAGTTTTTGTTGATTTACAGTTTGCCACATGGTGACCATGGGAATCGGTGGCCTAGTGGTAATGTGCCTGACTGGCTGGCCAGAGTTAGTGAGATCGGGTCCAGCATTAACTGGGATTTTTACTTCTCCACCACCCCCCATTCCTTGAGTGATGGTCTGGGTGCTAGTCTGTCGGATAGGATGATGATGAACTGAGTTGCTGTGTGCCAGCATGCACTTTGCACCTGTTGACGAACCATCAGCAAGGATTGTCCCTGGCAAAATTTTGTACAAAAATCCATGTTGACAGTGAAAGAAAATAAGCTCACAGACAGGGGTGGGGGGGGGGGGGGGGAGAAAAGGGCATGGCACTGTACTGTGGTGACATGTTTCTGGGGAGAGCAACCCTAACGCAAGTGCAGAAGGTAGTGCGGTAACACAGAAGGACTGTTAGCACTTGTGTGGATGTTGTGGGGAAAGATGGGAGCTGTCTCCTCTTCCCATGCTGACAGACCCCCCCCCCCCCCCCACCCCTTGTCCTCCTCCCCTCCAAACTGTCCACCCCCACCCCACCCCCCTTCCTGTGTCCCCAGTTTACACCTGTTTAGATTTATTTGGATTTTGGTTTCTTTTTGTTTTGTTTTTTTTTTTGGTTCGCACTGACATGTTTATGTGATCTGCCTGTCTGTCTTTTATGCTGTCCACTGTGGCCTGTCTCTCTGTCTGGTTTCTAATATTTACATACACAAGCATGAACAAACACACTGCATACACACTCCAAGACATTCATCCCCCACCCCAATTTTTTCCCTGTACAAATTCAGTGCTGTCACATGTCTTGCATGATATTTATAGATCCTAATTTCACATGCTACACTCTGCAGTACGCTTCACAACACTTCTTTACACTAAACACTGCACTGCATTGCATTTCAGTACATTACACTACACTACACTACACTACACTACACTGCACTTTGCTTTGCTACACTACACTACACTATACTATACTACAACATGCCACCACACACTTCACAAGCTTGTATACTTGGTCAAGTGTCATTTGTGTTCATGGACACGCATCATACCCCCCTATCCGTACACCACACTCCACCCTCAGCAATCCTGACCCAGCCCAGGTGGTGGGCAGCGTGGACATCCACCCCCCACACCTCACCCCCACTCTCACCTGCCACCTACAACTCGTCCCTCGTCTATCACCTGTTCTCGCCTGTCCTCAACCCCCACACTTCTTTCCCTCTCACCTGTTCTCACCAGTCCCCTGTCCCCTCTCTAACCTGTTCTTACCTGTCCCCCACCTCCCACACCTCCTCCCCCTCTCTTATCTGTCCTCACCCCCCCACCCCACCCCCCTCAACTCATCCCCTCTCTCACCTGTTATCACCTCTCCCCACCCTGAACACCTTTTCAACTCACACCTTTCCTCACCTGTCCACTCTCCCAACACCTCCCCTCTCTTACTTGTCTCCACCCTCCACATCTCCCCTCTCACACCTGTTCTCACCTGTCCACTCTCCCAACACCTCCCCTCTCTCACCTGTCTCCACCCTCCACATCTCCTCCCCTCTCAACCTGTTCACACCTGTCCACTCTCCCAACACATCCCCTCTCTCACCTGTCCCCACCCTCCACATCTCCTCCCCTCTCTCACCTGTTCTCACCCATCTCCACCCTCCACATCTCCTCCCCTCTCACACCTGTTCACACCTGTCCACTCTCCCAACACCTCCCCTCTCTCACCTGTCCCCACCTGTCCCCACCCTCCACATCTCCTCCCCTCTCACACCTGTTCACACCTGTCTACTCTCCCAACACATCCCTGTTCTCACCTGTCCCCACCCTCCACATCTCCTCCCCTCTCAACCTGTTCACACCTGTGCACTCTCCCAACACATCCCCTCTCTCACCTGTCCCCACCCTCCACATCTCCTCCCCTCTCACACTATTCACACCTGTCCACTCTCCCAACACATCCCCTCTCTCACCTGTCCCCACCCTCCACATCTCCTCCCCTCTCACACCTGTTCACACCTGTCCACTCTCCCAACACCTCCCCTCTCTCACCTGTTCTCACCTGTCCCCACCCTCCACATCTCCTCCCCTCTCACACCTGTTCACACCTGTCCACTCTCCCAACACCTCCCCTCTCTCACCTGTTCTCACCTGTCCCCACCCTCCACATCTCCTCCCCTCTCTCACCTGTTCTCACCTGTCCCCACCCTCCACATCTCCTCCCCTCTCTCACCTGTTCTCACCTGTCCCCACCCTCCACATCTCCTCCCCTCTCTCACCTGTTCTCACCTGTCGCCAGGTGGTGGGCAGCATGGACGCCCACCCCAGCAGGTATGCAGCAGCGGTGCGGGTGCAGGAGCACCGGCAGGAGGTGATCTACGAACTGGCCACCATGGTGAGAGAACTGCTGATCCAGTTCTACCGCTCCACACGCTTCAAACCCACACGCATCATCTTCTACCGTGATGGGGTCAGCGAGGGGCAGTTCCATGCTGTGAGTTTACCTCCCTCTGTCTGTAAGCCTCACAGACATTATACAGGCAGATACGTATCAACCATTCTGCCACCTTCCTTAACCAATACTTGTAGCTGCTGTTGCTTTTTTTTTTTTTGCTTTTTTTTTTTAATTTATTGATTTTTTTTACAAGTTGTTATCAAATCATGTTGCTCACAGCTCAGGTGGAAAATCAAATTGAGAGTCATTCAAATGATACGATAAACTGAGGTCCCATGTGCAGCACACACATGGTGCACTGAAAGCAAAAAAAAATCAAAAGGAAAAAAAAAATGGCAGCATTAGTGTCGTCCTCTGGCAAAATTGTGTTGAAGAAATCCACTCTGATAGCTTCATAAATTCATATGCATAATTCAAGGCCTGACTAAGCACATTGGGTTATGCTGCTAGTCAGACATCTGCCAAGCAGATGTGGCGTAGGGTACATAGATCTGTCCGGAGGCAGTGGTGCCTTCTTGAGAAAGTGAAACCGAAAACTTAAGCGTGCTGTGGAAAGGAGAGGCTTGCAGGCCCTGCCCCCTTTCAGCAGTGGATGTGTCAGTTGGATGCCCCACGATGTGGGTGTCTGCTCACGTGTGAAGACCTACGTACAGGTGCTGAGCCACGAGCTGCGGGCCATCCGGGAGGCCTGCACAAAGCTGGAGGTGGACTACCGCCCTGGCATCACCTTCATCGTCGTCCAGAAGCGACACCACACCCGCCTCTTCTGCTCAGACCGCAAGGACCAGACAGGGCGCAGCGGCAACATCCCCGCCGGCACCACTGTCGACATGGGCATCACCCACCCCACCGAATTCGACTTCTACCTGTGCAGTCACGCCGGTATCCAGGTGAGTTGGAGTGCTGTGTAGGTCTGGGTTGGGGGACTGTCTCCATGGGCATCACCCACCTCATGGAGGCTGACTTCTACCTGTGCAGTCACACAGGTATCCAGGTGAGTTGGAGTGCTGTGTGGGTCTGGGTTGGGGGACTGTCTCCATGGGCATCACCCACCTCATGGAGGCTGACTTCTACCTGTGCAGTCACGCAGGTATCCAGGTGAGTTGGAGTGCTGTGTGGGTCTGGGTTGGGGGACTGGCTGGACAGGAAGGCCACTGGATGACCAGGTATGCACACCCGTTTGACTTGTAGAGGTGAAAGATCAAGGTCAGTTTAGGCTGCATGATCTGGGGGGAAAATGGTGGTGGTAAGTCTTGATCATCTAGTTTTACATCGTTGCATCTTTCTTCCCTGGATTTCAACCTGAACAATTAAGAGTCTTTGAGGTGTGGAGGGGGAATAGACAACAAATGTGCACATATTTATTCAGGAAAAAAAAAATATTGCATGGCAAAACTAAGTATGCATGGTGTTTGGGGGGAAAAAAGTAGTTTTGATATAAATGGCACTGAGCTTTTGTGCTGCCCAAGCGTTTTAAAAAAAGCACTGTGCCCTTCAAGATTAAAAAAAAAAATCCCAGTGATGTTTCTCTGCCTCCGAAGGTCTTTAAAAAAAAAAAAAAAAAAGCACTGATTTTGTGCCACCTCTACAGTTTCAGAAAAAGCACTGTTGTTTTTTTCGTGCCCCCCAAGATTTTGAAAAAAAATTACTAACGATGTTTTAACTCCCCCATATGGATTTTAAAAAAAGGAATGACATCCTAAAATAGCTTTACTTTTAGGCTCTGGCGTTATAAAAATGTTAATAAATCATCGAATGATATTGTTTTTTTGTGCTCCCCCCCACCCCCCCTCCAAGGTTTTGAACAAAAAGTACTGACTGTTTTAACTCCCCCCATAAGGTTTTGAGAAGAGCACCGACATTGCTTATGTGCCCCCCAAGTTTTTGAGCAAAAAGTGCTGACAATGTTGTAACGCTCCCCAGGGCACCAGCCGACCATCGCACTACCATGTGCTGTGGGACGACAATCGGTTCTCAGCGGATGAACTGCAGATCCTGACCTACCAGCTGTGTCACACCTATGTGCGTTGCACACGCTCTGTCTCCATCCCCGCTCCCGCCTACTACGCTCACCTCGTCGCCTTCCGCGCACGCTACCACCTGGTGGAAAAAGAGCACGACAGGTGGGGGACACCTCTCCTTTTTCTAGGCCTTTGTTCGGCATCAGATGTGTTACTTTGTCACACTAGTGGAAGCTATATGTTTATTTCTTTGTTCAGTGTTTAGTTTGGCATAAAAAATGTTACTTTGTCACACATGTGCAAGATATATATTTATTTCTTTGTTAAGTGTTCATTTTGGCATCAGATGTGTTACTTTGTCACACATGCGCAAGCTATATATTTATTTCTTTGTTTAGTGTTCAGTTTAGCATCAGATATGTTACTTTGTCACACTAGTGCCAGCTATATGTTTATTTCTTTGTTCACTGTTTAGTTTAGTATTTCTTTGTTCACTGTTTAGTTTAGCATCAGATATGTTACTTTGTCAGACTAGTGCCAGCTATATGTTTATTTCTTTGTTCACTGTTTAGTATTTCTTTGTTCACTGTTTAGTTTAGCATCAGATATGTTACTTTGTCAGACTAGCACAAGCTATATGTTTATTTCTTCAGTGTTTAGTTTGGCATCAAAAACGTTACTCTGTCACACATGTGCAAGCTATATGTTTATTTCTTTGTTTAGTGTTCAGTTTGGCAGTCTTAAAAAGGCACATTAAAGTGTGTGTGTGTGCGGATATATTAATGACACAATGTGACCAGCTGTGTGTGAAAGGTGTAAAAGAGAGGAAGGTGGCAGAATGGTTAAGACGCTTACCTGCCAGTATATTGTCCATGAGGGCCTGGGTTCGGTTCCTGCTCTCATGCCTTCTTCCAGTTTGACAGGAAAATTGAACTGTCTGATCATTCAGATGAGACGACAAACCGAGGTCCTGTGTGCAGCATGCACTTGGCACACTGAAAAAGAACCCTTGGCAACAAAAGTGTTTCCTCTGGCAAAATTCTGTTGAAGGAATCCACTCTAATTGGGACACAAATAAATATGCATATACTCAAGGCCTTTATAGCATGGTGGGTTATGCTGCTGTCAGGCATCTGCATAGCAGATGTGGTGTAGTGTATATGGATTTGTCTGAACTCGGTGACTCCTTGAGAAACTGAAACTGAAAGGTGTAAAAGTGTGTATGTTGTGTGAAAGGTGCTAGTTGTGGGAAAGGTATAACAGTGTGTAAATTGTGTGAAAGGTGTAACCGTTAATTGTATGAAAGGTGTGAGTTGCGTGAAGGGTGTGATGTGAATGGCGTAACAGTGTGACCAACACTGACAGCACTGGTGACTGTGTGTTGCAGTGGGGAGGGCAGTCGACACTCAGACAACAGTGAAGACCGGAACCCGGCAGTGATGGCCAGGGCGGTGACTGCTCACCCAGACACCATCAAAGTCATGTACTTTGCCTGAGCCTGTGCTCTGTGTCCCCACGTCCTGCCCTGTCTGCCTGGGACCTGCACTGTCACCACACACTGTTTGGCAGCACCACTGGCAGAGACTATGTTTGTGACACAAGGGTTTTTTTTTGTTTGTTTTTTGTGGGAAGACTGGGAAGTGACGTGTGGATCAAAACCAGCCGAGTGGACCTTGGAAAGAGAGAGAGAGAGACTGTTCCTGTTTTTATAAAGTGATGGTGGTGATGTCGTCAGTCATCCACACGGACTCTCTACAGCAAGGTTTACAATGGAGACTGACTGTGAGGCTTGATGTTACTACAAGGTGTTCTTACCTCACAGTCCTTGACTGTGCGGGGCATGCTGTTAAACAGTGTTCTTACATCACGATGGTCATTGTTTTAACGAGGCAAGGAGAAAAAAAAAAGGTTGGTATTCGACCTTCTCTCGCGACATTCATCACCTGTTTGGAACTGGTAGTGTGTGGGTTGGGTCAGGTTTTCTATGCAGCTTGGAAATTCATCATCATGATTTATACTGGGCCTACAATGGAGGGACTTGTTTTGAAGGTGAGGTTAACAAACACGCTTGTGAAAGAAACTGAACCTTTGGAGTGGTGGGTAGGAAAGTGTGTTTGTCAGGAATCTTGTTTCGGAGTTGTGGTTGACCTGTTTTTTATCAGAATTATTTTTAAAGAGTGGAACGCTTAGGAAGAAGAAAAAGAAAAGAAAGAAAACCATAAAAAAAACTGGAAGGTATCTCTCCCACTATATATGTATAGAGACTTACCTGTAGATGTTTTGTGCGCGCGCGCGTGTGTGTGTGCTTTGTATGTTGTGGTTAGATGAGTCAGTACCTTACGTCTTACGAAAAACAACTTTTACACAACATGTAAAATAATGTGTTCAAAAAGAGTACAGTGGTAATGCCCCCACACCCAGACAGGTACCAACCTACCTACATTGGTGCAGGTCCAGACAAGTATCCACCAAGATAGGTACCCACATAGGTATACCCAGGTGCCCATCTACCTAGTTGGTGCACACTGAGACATGTATTCAAGATAGGTATCCACACACTCAGGTACCACCTAGAGAGGTATGCACCTACCCACATAGGTACACACCCAGACAGGTAGGTTGGTACCTATCTCATGTCATGACCACCAACAGTGCATGTACACACCCAGACAGGTAGGTTGGTACCCACCAAGACAGGTACCCACCTCATGTCATGACCACCAACAGTGCATGTACACACCCAGACAGGTAGGTTGGTACCCACCAAGACAGGTACCCACCATGTCATGACCACCAACAGTGCATGTACACACCCAGACAGGTAGGTTGGTACCTATCTCATGTCATGACCACCAACAGTGCATGTACACACCCAGACAGGTAGGTTGGTACCCACCTCATGTCATGACCACCAACAGTGCATGTACACACCCAGACAGGTAGGTTGGTACCCACCAAGACAGGTACCCACCATGTCATGACCACCAACAGTGCATGTACACACCCAGACAGGTAGGTTGGTACCCACCAAGACAGGTACCCACCATGTCATGACCACCAACAGTGCATGTACACACCCAGACAGGTAGGTTGGTACCCACCAAGACAGGTACCCACCTCATGTCATGACCACCAACAGTGCATGTACACACCCAGACAGGTAGGTTGGTACCCACCAAGACAGGTACCCACCTCATGTCATGACCACCAACAGTGCATTGGGAATGTGGGGAGGGGAGGTCTGCAGAATAAGGCAGATCCAGTTCCCTTACTTAGGCCCCCTCCTTTTATTTCTTCCATGGGTTAGAGGGGTTAAGGGTGTCACCATCCTCTGGATGAGGACACTTGTGGGTGGGTGTGACATGGAGGAAGACATACAATAAATAAATACATCACCTGCATCCTGTCAGCTCTGGCCAATGGGGCTGGGAGAGAGGTGAAATTCAGTGCCATGGGTTGGAGCACTGGACAACATGAGCAACCGCCACCAGGCCCCCCCCACCCCCCACCCCCACCCCCCGACACACACACACAAAAAAAAGAGACTTCATTGTTATCATAATTTCCTTTCTTTTGGTGCTGAGGGGTAGGATTTTTTACACATGACCCAGACAACATTAAATTGATTTCCTCTGACATTTACTGAGGATTTCAGATTCTTTTGGTTTGCTTTTAGATTTTTTTTGTTTGTTACTACAAATTTTCCTTAGTTTATCTGTGATACATTGCATGCTAAGGTTTTACACAAAAAGCAAGGATGTTATACCAATGTGAAACTAGAAAAGATATAATTATAAAAAGATCTGGGTTACTGTGGTATGGTTTAAGGCTTGGCAGCAGATCAAGTTGGTGAACTAAAAGAAGTGAGCATACAGGTTATGTTGAGCTGCTTGTTTTGTTCATGTGATGGAGGTTGTTATAAATGTTAAGATATTAGTCTATTACCTTTAGCTTTTGGTGGGACAGTTTTTGGTTGACTGGGGTAGGGGTTTGTTTCCATGTCGAATTCCTTTCCTCTTTGTCTCTCTCCCCCACCCACCCTCAAAAAAAAAAAAAAAAAAAAAAAATTGTCGGGGAATAGAGGACTACAGTCACTTTTCATGCCAGTGGTATGTAAAAAATGACCAATAGTAAATGACCCACCTTTATCCAAAAGAAATTTTTTTTTTTTTTTTTTACAAGTTAAGAACAAACAAAAAATGTAAAAAGGAGTGTTGATGACATCAAATTGTTGACCCACCATTGTCATATATGTCTATGAAATTGTTTTTTAAAGACAGACTGAAATTTATACACATTTGTTATTGACATATTGTCACATGTTTGTATTTTTGGCACTCACCTTGATTTGTTTGAGGGAAACAATGACAGATGTGTATTTTTGGTACTAGCCATGATTTGTTTTAGGGACACAATGACAAGCAAGTGAATGGCATCAGTAACTAATCATGACCACACGATGTGCACAGCAAAACACCGCAACGAGGACAATCACGCCAAGACTGAACGGCGTACACGTTTCAGTTAACGATCATGACAGGACGTTCATTATTGAACACACAACACATGGACAAAACCACCGATCATGACAGAAGCGTGTTGTACACATTTCCCATGATGGGGTCATGACAAATGGAAACGACAGCCCAGTGTGGTCATCAAGTGTTGTGGTTTGTGGTCACTGGGCCGTTCTGTGGTCATCAGTGTTGTGCAGTGTGTTGTCTTTGCTCACTGCATTCCCACGTAGGGTTACAGGGGGTGGTGGTGTGTGTGAACCACAGCCTCTTCACCTTGGATGTCAGTCGCCGACCACTGGTTGTAGTGCACTGTTGTTTTTGTGTAGTGCATTGCGCTCTTGTGTAGGACACTGTGGTGTTGTGGTCAGACCAGTTTGTGGTGTGGTGCTGTAGTGGGTTTACTGTGTTCTCCACGTCATTGTGAACATGTGCGACTGTGTGTACAGATCGAGTATGACCAGCACTTCTAGGTCACTTAATCTGGAAAGAAAAATGGTGATTTGTGTTGAGTTGTGCGTCTTCCTTCCTGTCGACTTGATACAGTATCCAGCATATAATTGTTTTCATTCAGTGGTTTTCGTGTAGCACTGGCCGGGCTCTTTTGAGAGTTGTCCCGTTGATTTTATTTATTTATGAAGTGTATCTCAGCTGGTCGTTTTTCTATGCTCCTTTTTGTTCATGATCGTGAAATGACTGTGTGCGCGACCACACGGCTTCTCTTGCTTCCATTCCGTGCTTCACATTATCAGTGCAGCACATTGTTGCTTTCCTGTGTGAGGACCATGCTCTGCAACCTGACCCGTTTATATCCTTCATACTGTACTGTCTGCAGTCAGTTTTCATTTATGTGTATGTATATATTCCATTTGGCGTGGCTTCGAGACAGATATTTTGTTCACTTGTCAGAGTGTTTTCTTATGGACCAGTCATTGTTGGTGGGTTTCCTGCAAGTGTGTGGTCAAAGATGTACCGGCGTACATGAATGCCAACACCCACTTTGAGTTCAGTGGCTGGTGGGTGTCGCCCACTTCCTTAGTGTTGTTTCAGCGTGTGCTGTTTTGACCCGTTTGCTTCCTGGTCGCCGATAGTTCCTGCAACTTGATAAGTTGAACACTTGTTTCGTTGATTGTGTGTTGCCATGGTTATGCAATGAAGGTTGGCATGTGTGTCTTGTCTACAGGTGGTGGACAGGTGGGCATGTTTGTGTCGGTGTGTTGGCAGAGCTGGAGTGTTGAGAATGAACGGTGTGGGGGTCACAAGAACCCCACAGTAATTTTACAGTCCAGACAAAAATGTGCACATATATAACCACATGTACCACCACCGACAAAATCTTATGATTTGGGGTTGTTTTTTTGGGTGTGGTTTTTTTTTTCCATTTCAGATAGAATTTGACATTCCTTACACATGATCTTTTAAAAAAATAAAATTTAAAAAGTCACTTTAAGTGGTGCCTTTTTTCACCTTTTTTAACAATTGTAAATGTCTGGGTTAGGCTCAAGTGTTTTATACAGTGTTAACTTGATGGTTGTGGAGAAGGGGATAGAGAAGAAGACACCGAGGACTGGGGAATATGTCTATGCCAGACCTGTTATCTTTGATGCACTGAAATTTATTGGTACAGAGAGATGGGGGACGGGTAAAGTCAGCCATAATTACCTTTTTTTTTTTCTTTTTTTTTTTTTTTTTTTTTTAATTCTTTTTATCTGCCACAGAAGACAGTGACAGACTGTGACCTGCATGCAGCCATGACTGGATGCGACTGAATGTGATAGATTTTGTTTGTATCTGGCTGCCTGGTGTGACCTCAGTGTGTGTGTGTGTGTGTGTGATGAGAGTTCTAAACAAGAGTTGTGGAATACACATTAAACGGTTTATTTATCAATTCCACAATAACGATCCTCTCACCACTTCATCTGATAGTCATATCCATCGGGGAGAGGGTACAGTGTTTACATTAACATGCTATCTATGAATCATCTTGTTCTTGAAAAGTTGGGTTTTTTTCTGGCTTTTCGTAAATGAGGATTTTGAGGTCAGATGGCAAGGAAGAGGATGATCTGACAAACCATGCAGTGCCCATTCCTGTTTGGTTTGTCTGTATCATCGCTCGAGATACAGGGGTAATCGGTTTGAAAGCTTAACTTTTTCACCACCAAGCTTGCATTTATGCACAGGCGTGGTAGAGGACCCATGTCACCGAAAGGTCACCAGTCATTCTGTTATCCATCAACCTACCGCTCTTAATGTTCAGTGGTGGGACGGGCCATATTTTCAATACACCGCAAGGGGGAATCCCCAGCTATTCTTAGCCACTGTCTTTTCTGTGTTTATACCACAAGGGAATTTTGTACATTGACTGGCGGTGAAAGGGTTAATATGTCACTGATGATATGTTATCATTTAAAACAGTCACTGTTAGTTTTGAGGGGAATGGTGGTGAGATGGGGACACAATCTAGTCAAGGTAGCTTCTTTCTTTTTAGCCAGGAATTTTTTTTTTTGAGGAGGGGGGTGAGGGGGAGGGGTATCTTTTCCTCCAGACAGATTGGCTGGTGGTTAGGGTTGAATCCATATCCATAATCGCCAGACTGGTCAGAAAGTCAGTATTTTCATATCATAACTGTTTATGAGCCGTCATCATTTGCAAATGTCCCATTTCATATCACAGATTTATCGTACATGTATTGGAATTCTCATGGAAAGTACTGATAACTTGGGATAGTTGGAAATCTACCAGTGTCTTTGTGTGGTCAAGGAAGACAGTGCTTTGATAATGAAAAACACTTGCAGATTTTGTGGTTTAGGAGGGTTGGGGGGGAAGGACTTAATCATATAACAAAGTGGCAAAAATCAAAAGCCTCATGGATCAAATTCAGACAAAAGCTGAAAGCGCAGTGAATTTGAGAACAAATTCTGACAGATCAACACTGTAGAGAGAGGAAGCATCAAAACACTTGGAACAAATCACACAGAACATGGCCAGTTGTTGGTTGGGGGGGACATGGTGCCCTTGGCTCAGCTTTCCCGTCACCTTCACTATGCCTCATGGACAAGGAAAGTTTACCACATGCATGTTTCTGCTTTGTGAAAGGTGGACCAGGTTTGTCATCAAACCTGAAAGTCATTGCTGAAATGTTTTAGCAGTAAATGTCTGGTTAAAAAAATAATTTAAAAAATCTTGACACAGCCACTGGAGTTTGAAACTATTATTGATAAAGAAGTTTGTGCACATGAGTGTGTAGTAGTTAGGCGAAACCGATACGTTGATGAAATAATAAGAGATGAAGAGAACGTAGGGTGGGAAACTAGCAATGAGAAGACTCGAACACAGGAGGTTTAAATGAGAGGGATGGTAAGTAAAATTTGGATGTGTCACTTTTCAGTGTCATTTTATTTATTTGTAATATGAAGCACATCCAAAGAAATATGTTATTAAGCAGACGAGCAAATAAAGAAGAAATGACAAAGAAAGCTGTATTGTTTCTATGGCATTTCTCGTTATGTTGTGAGGGAATACTGTTCAGGTGGAGGAAAGAGGAATAAGATGAAAGCTGTGCCTTTGATAAGTCATGTTTCCTGTCTTGTTTGACTTGAACTGGTTTTAACTGTTGTTGACATTGCTGTTGTTGGAAAACTGTACAGAGAGTGTTCAGTTTGCATATTCACTGTATTGGAAAACAGGTCGTGCATTCTGGTTGGTGCAGCGACCTGTTTTTGAAGTTGTGGTGACTGTTTGCATCAGAAATGGAAAATCCCCAGTTATGAACTTTGGTGTTGACAGTGTGTTGCATTGTGTTTTGACAGTTGGTGTTGATCATGTTGTGCTCTGATGACAAATGTGTTGCATTTTGTTTGGATAGATTTTGAGTGAATATTACAAACTGGCCGGGTGTCGTCAAAATGACGTTACTGCCTGGAACACTATTTATACACACTGCAGCAGTCAGGATGATTATCTTCCCACTCTTCCATCCCTCGCTACAATTCTGATGCTGTAGTCACGTTTCCCCGTGTTGGTTTTATGTGTTTGATGCTGGTTTTGGAATTATTGATGGTGTACAACACAAGTGTACCATGGGTAAGGTCAAGGACACGCGCTGTTGGTTGGTAAGTGATTTCCTCATAACCAATGTAAAAATGAATCTTGAAAAATTATCATTCTGAAATCTCTGGTATTACTTAGTCATATCTTGGTGCTTAGAATGGTTTACAAATTAAAAAGAAATCAAGGTATTAAATTAAATGTATTGGATGTTCATCACTTGATGCAAATCACTTCATGTCAGGATCGACTTCATAATGGTAAATTGCGCCGTCTGAAAACTTGTCCAGGACTGTGTGGAATAGCTTGATAAAATGTTGTGTCTGTGTGATAGTGTAGCGTAGTTTTTCACCCCCATCTTCTTCGTAATGTCTATTGGCAGCTATGGTCAAGTCCACCTCAACACTGAACTGTTCAAAGGGCCGGTCCATACCACCTGCAAGACTGGCTTTCGAATGGTCAGCTGGTGTGTGGCTTTTAGATGGACAGCTGGGTTTGGGCTTTCAGGACAGTTGGGTTTCCCCTCAAAGGATGGATCAGTTGGTGTCAAGTTAGCTAGGCGCCAAGTTTGTAGCAGCCCACCAAGCAGGCCCATGGGACATGTCCACAGTCGTTTCCCTGACATAACATTGCAAGGGATGGTAAAAAGAAATGATCTGCCCGCTTCTCTCACTGCCCCTGGAGAGGGGTCCGTTGTGTTTTGCTTTGAAGGGCAGTGGAGCATTTGTGCCACTCTTTTTACATAAAATAAGCATTCAGTGTTGGATCCGTTTGTGACTTGATCCTGAATGGAGAGACAAAAGTGTGCAATGCCTTTGGGTTCAGTTCTGTATTCGCAACAATCCCTGGAAAGTTATGTCATAAAATTATGTAGTGCTTGCTTTTCGTTATTGTCATGGGAACTAAACTGAATGGTATAGTTTAAGAATGTTGTGAAGACAATATATGAATCAATAGATATTGTGTAAAATATGAAGGCTTTTTTTTTTTCTCTCTCTCGAAATTTGCAATGTTGATAATAAAAATAAAAGAAAACACTGTGGTGTATTTTTGTCTGTTGCACTGCTACTGTCTCTTCAGTTTCCCTGTCTGTGATAGTGACACACACACTTTGGTATGGACACACATTCACAGCACTACGACTGTTCATGGCCACTGGGTTTTGTGCAGGGGGAAGTTATTCCTTGTTAGGTGAAGAGGGATGGAGGGCAGGGGAGAAGACCACCTGAATGATTAATTCCACTTATGTTGCTCTGAGTCCTGGATTAATTCCACTTATGTTGCTCTGAGTCCTGGATTAATTCCACTTATGTTGCTCTGAGTCCAGCCAACCACAAAGAGGGTATTTCAGGGCCAACTACTCTCAGGTCTTAAAAAAGTTGCATTTCTCTGTTATTCTGCTTTCCACTCTGCTAGACCTACTTATTTTTCGGACCTTTTCGGTGTTTACACTCCCGCAAGAAATCTCCGCTCTTCCTCTGACTGTTACTTTTTGAAACTTCTCGTGTCAATACAAGAACCTGTGGTGAACGTTCTTTCTTATTTGCTGCTCCTCACATCTGGAACGACCTTCCTCATCATATCAGTGCATCTGATTCTATTTCTGCTTTTCGCTCATCACTAAAAACTCATCTTTTTAAAACCAATCTAAGTACTCTCAGCTTCCTTGTTCTCCAACACCACCCATGTCAGCTCACTTTGGATGTATGTAGAGTGGGAAAGGGAAAGTGTGAGTGGGGGTGGGGAGGGGTTTTTGAGAAAGAGTGGTCATGAATGTTTTTATGTAACTTGTCATATTTTTCTTTCATGTAAAGCGCCCCGAGCTCTTAGAGAGAAAGGGTGCTATATAAATGTACATTATTATTATTATAATAAAACAGCCAGAGAAAAACCACACCCATGATAAAAGGGTAAATCAGAATTTAAAAGACCAATTCAACTATGTGCTGTTCAGGTCTCATACAAAAAAAACAAGGCCTTCAAGACTCACTTGTGATACACTTAAAAAAAAATCCAAGCTTTTTATGTATTGAGTATAATTTCAAAATGTTTAAGATGAGAAAGATCAGTTTAAAGCAAAGTCCCCTAGCATTAATTACAGAGTAATTTCCCTTTTTTATTATCGCACCAAAACGTTTGCAAAATAAATAAAACTTCCATGCTGAGCAAAAGAAGTTCCTGTTTGAACAGAAAATGATAATAATGACTGCTCTTGTTGTTGGGTCAGAATATCAGATCAAAGTGCCAGGTTCAGAGAATACAAAAAATATAAATATAACAGTAAATGCAGTTTGCATATAATTAGGCTTCATTTTCTTTTTTTTTGTGCCCATCCCAGAGGTGCAATATTGTTTTAAACAAGATGACTGGAAAGAACTGAATTTTTTCCTATTTTTATGCCTAATTTGGTGTCAACTGACAAAGTATTTGCAGAGAAAATGTCAAATGTTAAAGTTTACCGTGGACACACAGACACACACACAGACAACCGAACACCGGGTTAAAACATAGACTCACTTTGTTTACACAAGTGAGTCAAAAAATCAGGCGCAAAGGAAGGTGAACTATAGATAGCACAAGACCGGCAGCAGTGGAGACCTGTGGTGGTGGTCTTACGTGCCATCGGGCACGAAGAGGGCTGAATAAGTGAAGTAACAATGTGCATTTGTGCAAACTGACAGCTTGTGTTGGAGTTAGATTCCCCCATATTCTCCAATATGGGGTATCTGCAAAAAACTGAAAAGTTACAGAAACAGAGAAATGTGTTCACCACTGAAAATGAGTCATCTGAATTGTTAATAAAATTAAAAAGAGCAAAAGAGGTTAACAAGAATATCAAATATCTTCAACAATATTTTAGGAAGTAAAGAGCAACCACCAACCAAAACATTTCACACAAGAAAATGAAGTGCATGCATTTTTATTTCTGAAGTGAACAATGAACCCAGATCTTTATACATGATTCAACAATTCCACCACAAAACATTTCTTTTTTTTGACAAAGGGGAGGTGTGGTGGAGGGGGTGTTAAAGATGCTTAAAAGAGCTTGTACATTAACCATCTTATCAAATCAAATTGTTGCTTACAGCCCAAATCAAATCCGGTTGCTTCAGTCCAGCAGAACATTAACTGTCATCACTCAGGGAAAGAACAATTACATATGTACATATATTACATAAATCATGTGGATGTGTTGTGCACAGGATGTGAGTAGGAACAACAGAGCGGGGAAAGGGGGTGGGGTGGTCTTGCTATTGTGTTTTGTAGTTATTTTACATGGACGGTTTATGTGCATGCATGCATGTGAGAGAGGGTGGTGTGGTATGAGAGAACATGAGCAAGCCGCAGTTCTTTTTTGTGATTTCTAGATGTAGAGTGACTGATTGAATATCATTTTAATATCCCTTGCGCATACCAAATAATTTGAAACCAACAAAGAATCTTAAGTCTTGAAAGTGCTGGATGTCACTGTAGTACATCAGTCCAAGTCAAATCGTCACTGTGTGACAAAGTGTCTTCGTTTTCTGAGTTTGTCTCCACACAAACATTGATTGCCTGGCCTGCTAACAGTGCAGTCTACTGTCTCAGGTGTTCCTGACCCACCTTTGAAATGACACAAGCAAACCTTATGTCTCATTGACTGTGTGTGGCGCACGTGAGCAGACACCTGTACAAACGCCCTTTTTTTTTTTTGCATTGTGTGTATCTTCTAACACCTACTTGGAAATTTGGTTGCTCTAAGTGTCCTTATCAGATCCCTCATAATAAGCTGAACTTCAAAATGACCAACGTGTAGGCATATACCTTTAACTCCCTGTTCTGCAAGTTTCCCTCCTACTGTTCAGATATGGCCCATATTCAGAAGCTGAGCGTACAGTTAGCAAAACTTTCAAAATTGGTGAGTAAAACCTGGAAACATATAAAACTTCCTACCTTCAAACTTGCCATGCTCTGCAATCGCAAAGTATACATGAAATGCTATCTTTGACACAAAGAAGACACAGAGGGTCAAAAAGAGTCATGTGAAATCAAATCATGTTGCTTAAACCCCCAGTTAATCCCAAAGGGGCCACTGACAGGTTCGTCTCTCACACACACACAGAGCAAAAAATCTGTTTGGTCGTTTTCGACAATGGAAAGGTCTTCTTCTTCTTCTGCGTTCACTCGTATGCACACGAGTGGGCTTTTACGTGTATGAACGTTTTTACCCCGCCATGTAGGCAGCATACTCCGTTTTCGGGGGTGTGCATGCTGGGTATGTTCTTGTTTCCATAACCCACCAAACGCTGACATGGATTACAGGATCTTTAACGTGCGTATTTGATCTTCTGCTTGCATATACACACGAAGGGGGTTCAGGCACTAACAGGTCTGCACATATGTTGACCTGGGAGATCATAAAAATCTCCACCCTTTACCCACGAGGCGCCGTCACCATGGTTCGAACCCGGGACCCTCAGATTGACAGTCCAACGCTTTAACCACTCGGCTACTGCGCCCGTCAATGGAAAGGTCAATGATGCTGTTATATGTTGTTGTTTTTACATTGTTACACATTATCAACTCTTTTCTTCTTTTTTTCCAAATTTCCAATTCCTGTTCCAGAATGCAAATGGAAAATAGAGCAAAAAATGACTATTCTGTATGAGGACTTTTTCACACACCAAAATTCAGGTCCACTTGTTCTCCTGCAGGGCCCGCCATGTAGGCAGCCATACTCCGCTTTCGGGGGTGTGCATGCTGGGTATGTTCTTGTTTCCATAACCCACCGAACGCTGACATGGATTACAGAATCTTTAACGAAGGGGGTTCAGGCACTGGCAGGTCTGCACATATGTTGACCTGGGAGATCGTAAAAATCTCCACCGTCACCGTGATTCAAACCCGGGACCCTCAGATTGAAAGTCCAACGCTTTAACCATTCGGCTATGGTGCCTGTCTTATGCTGCTAATGAATTCCCACTGCAGTGGAGAAACCAGTGAACTCAGAGTTCTGACTCTCTTTCTGGTCCAGCTGCATACTTATGTAAATCTCTGATATGAGCAGTTGCAAACAGAGCCACAATCTGCATACAGTAAGTTAAATCAGTATCACACACAGCAAGTGGTTCAGAAATACAGACACATCTGATGGGCAACACCCCTGCCACCATTTCATTTCTTACACAAGTGGTACATATATAATAATGCAAACAGGGAATGGAAAATACATGCTGGGACAAACTTAATAATGCAAACTGGGAAAGGAAAATACATGCTGGGACAAACTTACTTTGAATATCTCAAGTACACAGACGACAGAATAGCCACAGCATTGCACAGCATGAAAGCCCAGCATTAACATGAAAACCAAGGCCAAACAAAAAAATCCTGTTGACACAAAGGAAGCCTGATCAGATTCCTCCCCCACCCCCACCCCCCTTCCCCTCCCCGTTCAGTTGCAACAGACCTCTTCAACCTCTCCAGAGGTATAGCTCTTCTTCCACACACCCCCACACACCAAATCAAATTACTGTGCTTAGAGCCTCGCCGGCCACCCCATACACACCTTTGTCCACAAACTTCCACACAAAAAGTGATAATCACTCTGGGTGCAAAGGCTTCATATCACAAGGCATTACGGGTATTCAGCACAGGCATTCTTATCACATTCACAAGAATGGTCTTCAGTCCTGTTTTCTTCTTTCATTTAAAAACAACAACAAACAAATCTTGGACATCTGATCCAACTGTGTGTAACAGTTCCAGGACTTAACACACATTATAACCACAATTTGTCTTTTTTCTTCTTTTTCTTTAAAACCTATATAATCAACTAAGAACGAGGAGCAATCTGCCAGTATTGAATAAAGAGTTCGTTTGCACTCTGACTCAGACCAAGTGGCTATTCCATCATGGATGCGCCCTCCCCTCCTGTGGCTATTCCATCATGGATGTGCCCCTCCCCTCTTGTGGCTATTCCACCACAGGTCCGCCCTCCCTTCCCCTGGCTATTCCATCATGGATGCGCCCTCCCCTCCTGTGGCTATTCCACCACAGGTCCGCCCTCCCTTCCCCTGGCTATTCCATCATGGATGCGCCCTCCCCTCCTGTGGCTATTCCACCACAGGTCCACCCTCCCTTCCCATGGCTATTCCATCATCGGTACGCCCTCCCTCCTGTGGCTATTCCACCACAGGTCCGCCCTCCCTTCCCTTGGCTATTCCATCATGGATGTGCCCCTCCCCTCCTGTGGCTATTCTATCACAGGTCCGCCCTCCCCTCCTGTGGCTATTCCACCACAGGTCCGCCCTCCCTTCCCATGGCTATTCCATCATCGATATGCCCTCCCTCCTGTGGCTATTCCACCACAGGTCCGCCCTCCCTTCCCCTGGCTATTCAATCATGGATACGCCCTCCCCTCCTGTGGCTATTCCATCACAGGTCTGCCCTCCCTTCCCCTGGCTATTCCATCATGGATGTGCCCTCCCCTCCTGTGGCTATTCCACCACAGGTCCGGCCTCCCTTCTCTTGGCTATTCCATCATGGATACGCCCTCCCTTCCTGTGGCTATTCCATCACAGGTCCGCCCTCCCTTCCACAGGCTATTCCATCATGGATGCGCCCTCCCCTCCTGTGGCTATTCCACCACAGGTCCGCCCTCCCTTCCCATGGCTATTCCATCATGGATACGCCCTCCCTCCTGTGGCTATTCCACCACAGGTCCGCCCTCCCTTCTCTTGGCTATTCCATCATGGATACGCCCTCCCCTCCTGTGGCTATTCCATCATGGGTGCACCCTCCCCTCCCGTGGCATCCTCCACCAGATGCAGGTCATCCAGCATCTCCTGCAGACTGATGGTGGGGGCGTCATCGTCGTCCGTCTCCGTCGCCTCCACAGTCACCTTGCTGCTGTCTGCACACACGTCATTACCATCACAACATTAATGATAAGAAGAAGAAGAAAGGGACAGGCGCAATAGCCAAGCAGTTAAAGCGTTGGACTTCCAATCTGAGGGTCCCGTGTTTGAATCTCCTTAACGGCGCCTGGTGGGTTACAGGGTGGAGATTTTTCCGATCTCCCAGGTCAACATAATCATGTGCAGACCTGCTTGTGTCTGAACCCCCTTCGTGTGAAATCGCAAGCAGAGGATCAAATACGCACATTAAAGATCCTGTTATCCATGTCGGCGCTTGGTGGGTTATGGAAACAACATACCCAGCATGCACATCCCCCAAAACAGAGTATGGCTGCCTACACGGCGGGGTAAAAACAGCCATACACATAAATACCCACTCGTGTAAAATACAAGTGAACGCAGGAGTTGCAGCCCACAAACGAAGAAGAAACCAAATCAAACCACATTGCTCTTAGCCCTGTCAAATGCTAATTGCTATTTCAGGGCTGAATCAAATCGAAGGGAAATTTTCTATCTAAAATTACGTTTAAATAACATACTTTCCGTGACCAACTAGTGCAGACTCGGCAGGAGCCTGACATTCCTGTCCTGTGCAAACTACTATCCGCCTATGTGGAGAAAACGAAAGTAGCTACGGCCAATAACCTCCCGAAAGTAGGTAACCTCCCCTGTGCCCCCCTGGCTAGCGCCCTCTTTTGACGGCAGCCATCTCGACTCCTGTTCCTGTGCTCTGCATACGGCTAAGGTTTTTTTTTGTGTGTGTGTAATTAAATCAAATTATGGTGCCTTGAGCCTCAAATCAAATCAAATTATTGTGCTTAGAGCCTCACCGACCACCAAGGCCATCTCAAGGCTATCACCACATTAGCATCAAGGGTTAAAAAAAAAAAAAAAAAAAAAAGCAGAGAAAACTAATCACTGCGTCGATCTTTTCACTCAAAAAGTTTAAAAATCTTCCAGAGCAGGGCTGAATACCCATCAGTTCTTAAAACCAGAAGAAGAATGCAGACGGATGTTCACACCACCCAGACAAAAATCAAATCATGTTGCTTATTAGCCCAGCAGACTGCAAACACCCGCCACTTCAGAGGCTGAACACCTGTCAGTTTTTAAAACCAGCCAAAGAGAACATCAAATCAAATATAAAATCGTGTTTTGAGACTCGCTAACTGCTAAGGCCATGAACAGAACGTAAAATGACGCTAAAAGGTACCTCTCAGGCTGGGGAGCTTGTGGCGTTTACAATTTCAAAGGTGCACATACATATCTATACATACATTCAAGTACAGCATACCATAACACAATGAAATCAAATTGAATCTTCTTCTTCTTCTGCGTACGTGGGCTGCAACTCCCACGTTCACTCGTATATACGCGAGTGGGCTTTTACGTGTATGACCGTTTTTATCCCGCCATGTAGGCAGCCATACTCCGCTTTCGGGGATGTGCATGCTGGGTATGTTCTTGTTTCTATAACCCACCTAACGCTGACATGGATTACAGGATCTTTAACGTGTATTTGATCTTCTGCTTGCGTATACACACGAAAGGGGTTCAGGCACTGGCAGGTCTGCACATGTTGACCTGGGACATCGTAAAAATCTCCACCCTTCACCCACCAGGCGCCGTCACCGTGATTCGAACCCCGGACCCTCAGAATGAAAGTCCAACGCTTTAACCACTCGGCTATTGCGCCCGTCACAAATCGAATCATGTTGCTTGGAACCAAGCACAACTCGAAGAGGGCACACACAATAAACAGCACACACACACACACATGCACACACACACACACAGACACACACACGAGCGCACAGCTGTACCTTTATAGATGTTCACATTCTGTCTCATCTCTGGATCTTCCTCCAGGTCCTCCAGAAACTCTGTGTAATCCCTGTAACATAACACACAGCCATCACCATCATGTAATCCCTGTAACATAACACACAGCCATCACCATCATGTAATCCCTGTAACATAACACACAGCCATCACCATCATGTAATCCCTGTAACATAACACACAGCCATCACCATCATGTAATCCCTGTAACATAACACACAGCCATCACCATCATGTAATCCCTGTAACATAACACACAGCCATCACCATCATGTAATCCCTGTAACATAACACACAGCCATCACCATCATGTAATCCCTGTAACATAACACACAGCCATCACCATCAGTCTCAAATAACAATAACAAAAGTATCAGTATCAGTATCAGTAGCTCAAGGAGGCATCACTGCGTTCGGTCAAATCCATATATGCTACACCACATCTGCCAAGCAGATGCCTGACCGGCAGCGTAACCCAACGCGCTTAGTCAGGCCTAAAAAAAAAATTTTTAAATAAAATAAAAATAAATAAATTTTAAAAAATTAAAAAAATAAAGTAAAAAATAACAACAAAAAATAAATAAATAAATAACACAACAAAAAACCAGTGATAATAGCAGATTTATACCGGACAGTTACTTTTGCAAAATACAATTGTTCATCTCATGGTGATTTTTGTTTTTTCGATTAAAAAAAAAGGGGGGGGGGGAGGGGGCAATACAACTTGATAAGAATTTTTTTTTAAATCACAAAATATCAGCACATTATAAAATGTGACAGTATTATATTTTGAAATTATCACTCTCTCTCTGCTGCTTCTCCCCTTCATACACACACACAACACTGTGACACGACACACAATCACACACCGTGACATGACACACATACACACACATGACACCATACACATACACACACAACGACACACACACACACAACACTGTGACACGACACACAATCACACACCGTGACATGACACACATACACACACATGACACCATACACATACACACACAACGACACACACACACAAACTACACACACAGAACAAACCACCAACAGAAAGACGACTCGACTCACTTCTGCACACTCTCGCTGTCCATGGTGTCAGCCATACGCTGCAGCTTCCAGTTCCGTCGGCGACAGCGGCGAGGCTGGTCGTACACCTTCTTCACCAGGATCTGCACACCAGCCACCCCCATCAGCACCGTACTCCCCCCCCTACCCCTCCCCCCTTCCTCTTTTTGTATTTCCTCGATTAGTTTATACATTTTCTTTATGACAGTAGGATGAAAACAAGGCCAATAAGTGCCTATTCCTTTTCCCTCAATAAAAAAAAAAAAGTTTAGATTTTAATTTCCATTACTTCTCCCACACCCCAAGCTGCTGCTGTCTCTTTTCTTCACATTCCTTTCTGTATGTGTGCTCAAATCAAATCATGGTGCTTAAATCAAATCAAATCAAATCATGGTGCTTAGAGCCTCGCCGACTGTATATATATATATGGATTTGTCCAATCACAGTGACGCCTCCTTGAGTAAGTACACTGAACTGAACAGAGCCCTGCCGACGACTAAGTACATCTCAAGGCTATCGCCACGTTAGCATCTACTTCAATTCAGGGGTAAAAACAAAAATACAGTACAAACTAATCACTGCTTCAAGCTTTTCACTCAAAGTCTAAAAATTTTCAAAACATTCGAATCTGATTAAAAATTGTTCACTTCTTTCAAGGGGGGGGATCATGAGTCTATCTGTGAATGCGCAGATGGCTGAATAGTCCAATCTGTGCACGAAATGTTCGCTGACAGTTGGGGCAGACAAAGACAGGCATATCATTGTCAGGGAGCCTGTTTGCCCATGACTTTCTGGCCTGCCTCTTCTGAACAGCTGCAGCAGTCCTGTTGGCCTTGCACAACTTGGCGCCTTTGTGCACAGCAGTGCGCCATTTGTCACGGTCCATTGCAGATTCCTCCTAGGAGTCAGGGTTGATGTCAAACGCTTTCAGAGTATCTCTGAAGCACTTCTTCTAGCCTCCGTGTGATCTCTTCTCTTGTTGCAGCTCGCCATGGAAGAGCCTTTTGGGCAGCCGATGGTCTGGCATGCGCACCACGTGTCCAGCCCAGCGAAGCTGGAACTGCATCAGGATGGTGGGAAGGGTGGCTTTTGCAAGCACCTCCGTGTATGGGGTCCTGTCTTGCCACTTGATGTTCAGTTGCTTCCTGAGGCATGTTGTGTGGAGTGGTTCAGCTTCTTGGTGTGTCCTTGGTACACTGTCCAAGTTTCACAGGCATACAGTAGTGTGGGGAGAACTGCTGCTCTGTAGACCTTTAGCTTGGTCTTGAGACTAATGCTTCTTCTGTTCCAGACATTTGCATAGAGTCTACCAAAGGCTGTGCTTGCCCTTGCAATCCTGATGTTCACTTCATTGTCAATGGTCGCATTTCGTGACAGTGTGCTGCCAAGGTATGTGAACTGCTCCACCACACCGAGTCTCTGACCGTTGACTGTGATGTTTAATGTTTATTGCCATTTAATGTTTAACTGAAAGCACAAAGATCAAGAATAACTTGAAAATGTGTGCTTGTCAAACAATAAAAAATTACCCCACAAATGCCATTTCATGTTAAAACAAATGCTGAAAAATCAAGAATAACTTAGTCCAAATACAATCATATTGCTCACACAATGTTACAGCTCAACCAACCACAAAATAGACAATTTCTGATTCCGTTACCTAAATTAATCAAATCAAATCAAATTGTGATGTTTTGATCCTTGCCAACCACAAAGGCCATTTAACCTAAATCAAATGGCAGACTGACTTTCCAAACAAAACTTTTCAATACAATAAAGGACATCAGAATACTACACAGCCACAACACAAGGCACACAGCAGAAGACACATGAACAGTCCAGTCAGATGTTGGCTCGACGCATGGCCATGTCAACTACGAAGGACGTTTCAGGGCCAGGGAAACACAGGCACACACAACTCACCACATCTGGAATCCGTTCCTCCTTCAGCTTCTCAAATTGTGGGTGGTTCAGGTTGGAACATGTGAAGTCATACCTGACACAGGCCAGAGAGTGGGAGTTGGATCAATTTTATCAGTTTTACTTTTATAGCATTTTTAACTACTCTAACCATTTTTCTATCATATATATTCGTGTCAAATCTGTATTCAACTCATAAAAGCACTAAATCGGGTTTTTTATAAACGTACCAATCCGAATAAGTCATTGAGAAGTCAGAAAAATGACCATTTTTAGAACACAGCGAATGACAAGAACAAAGAACACACCATGGCATGTTGCCTATTAATAGAAACGCCTCGCTCTCAAGTTTTCGTTTCGACCATTCATAAAGTCATTCAACGTGACCTGAATTTGTAAACCACTTCTAAATAAGGTAAACACACACACTGAATTCGACCAATCAGTACGTAGCTCAGAAATCTGGCTTGGTTACAACTTGAGCCATCATAGGTAATTGGCTGAACATTTTCCAATGAAACCACAAACAAGATGCTGCAGGCAGAAAAAAAACAAACTTTGATCCATGCTCTGAGAAACATTTTGCTGCAGATGCTTAGAAACATCCAGAGAAAGTTTGTCATTCCACCAGTGCTGAAATCACAGGAACCAATTAATGTGAAGGCCTCGGTCTGTTGTCAGACTGTAGTGTGAAGAATCTCACGACTGCACAGGAGTGTGTAGCTATGTGGCTGAGAATCAGCGAGAATGCTACAATTACCGCACTGCATGAACACACCTGCAGTTCATGAGGAACACACAGCTCAACACACCAATTCAACATGCAGTGAATCAAAAGAAATCAATAATCATGAAATCCAAAAGGTCCCTACCCCAGCACAGTGTCGCCCGCCTTCAGCAGATGCCCCAGGTGAGAGCGTGTGTGGAACTGGTGATCGTTGACCCCCAGGTCACACATCCTGGCCACGTACACATCCGCCAGCAAGTGCTGAAACCAATCCCTGCCATGATGTATTTCTAAAACATGCTGCCAACACTTTTTGACTCACTTGTGTAAACAAAGTGAGTCTATGTTTTAACCTGGTGTTCGGTTGTCTGTGTGTGTGTGTGTGTGTGTGTGTGTGTGTGTGTGTGTCCGTGGTAAACTTTAACATTGACATTTTCTCTGCAAATACTTTGTCAGTTGACACCAAATTTGGCATAAAAATGGGAAAAATTCAGTTCTTTCCAGTCATCTTGTTTAAAACAATATTGCACCTCTGGGATTGGCACAAAAAAAATAATAAAAGAAGCCTCATTATATGCAAACTGCATTTACTGTTATATTTATATTTTTTGTATTCTCTGAACTTGGCACTTTGACCTCTTATTCTGACACAACAAGAGGAGTCATTATTATCATTTTTTGTTCAAACAGGAACTTCTTTTGCTCAGCATGGAATTTTTATTTATTTTGCAAACGTTTCGGTGCAGATAGTAATAAAGGGAAATTACTCTGTAATTAATGCTAGGGGACTTAATTTATCACAAGTGAGCCTTGAAGGCCTTGCCTCTCTTGTTTCACTTGTCATGTTATATTTCTTACTATACTGCTAACACTTTTGTAACTTGTCATGATATATTTCTTACTATACTGCTAACACTTTTGTAACTTGTCATGATATATTTCTTACTGTGCTGCAAAGACCTTTGTAACTTGCCATAATTCTCACTGTGTTGCAAACACTTTTGTAACCCTGTTACGATACATTTCTTACTGTGCTGCCAACACTTGTAACCTGTCATGATACATTTCTTACTGTGCTGCAAAAACTTGTTTTCTAATATGTTATACCTTTCTCACTCTACTGCCAATACTTAAGTCTTGTAACTCTGTCATGCCTTTTACTGTATTGACAGCTGTTTCGTAACCTATGTCATGACGTCTTTCTTACTCAACTGCCAACACTAACATCGTGACACCTTTGTCATACTTTTTATTTTCTAAATACATCCACCAAAAGTAGTATAGTAGCTTTTTATTTTTCACATATTTCCAGCATATCAGTCAGCAGCTTCAGAGAATGATTCATGTCTTTACAAGATGGGTGGGAGAGACCTGACGTTTGTAGCACCTGAAAGTGTGTGCTAATGGTCTGCTTAACTGAAGTGTGCATGTTAGTGCTGATTCAAACAGCAAAATAAAGGGAAAAGATTAATCTAAAAAAAATAATAAAATAAAAAGAACAAAACAAAACACACACACACCAAAATACAACACACAGAAATCTGTATAAGAAGGAAATAATACTACCACCCACACGATAATCCAGAAAACTGCTGGCTTTTATCTTTGTTCCCTTTTTTGTTCTTTTCTACTTCTTGTGTGTGTGCATGTTTCTATCACCAGCAAAAAAAAAAAAAAAAATGAGCACAAAGTTGCATTTCTGACAGAACTCCTTAGGTAGAGATGGGATGACAGACAAAAAAGAGCTCAATTTACAGGATGCAGGCTGGTTTCCTTCTTGTTCTGAACAGAAAGTTACAATTACTGACAGAATCCAATGGGTAGAGAGGGGTGAAAGACCGAAAAAAAAGAGCTCAATTTACAGGACGCAGGCTGGTTTCCTTCTTGTTCTGAACAGAAAGTTATAATTCCTGACAGAATCCAATGGGTAGAGAGGGGTGACAGACCGAAAAAAAAGAGCTCAATTTACAGGACGCAGGCTGCTTTCCTTCTTGTTCTGAACAGAAAGTTACAATTTCTGACAGAATCCAATGGGTAGAGAGGGATGACAGACCAAAAAAAGAGAGCTCAATTTACAGGACACAGGCTGGTTTCCTTCTTGTTCTGAACAGAAAGTTACAATTCCTGACAGAATCCAATGGGTAGAGAGGGATGACAGACCAAAAAAAGAGAGCTCAATTTACAGGACACAGGCTGGTTTCCTTCTTGTTCTGAACAGAAAGTTACAATTCCTGACAGAATCCAACGGGTAGAGAGGGGTGACAGACCGAAAAGCTAGCTCACTCTATGGCACACAGGCTTGTTTTATAGCAGTGTCAAGCAAAAAGTTACATTTCCGACAAACCCCTATGGCAAAGACTGGGTGACAAACAAGAAAAGAAAGCTTATTTTATTGGACACAGACTTGTTTTATAATACTGCCAAGCAAAAAGATACAATTTCTGAAAAACCCCAATGGCAAAGGTTGCGTTACAGACAAGAAAAGAGAGCTTATTTTGTGGACCACAGGCCTGTTTTCAAGTAAGTTTTTGAGCAAACTGATACTTTCAATTCCCAACAGAACCCCGAGGGCAGAGATGAGGTGGCAGGCAGAAAAGGGAGCTCACTTTATGGGAGACAGGCGTGCGATGAGGACGGTCCTTGTCCGCAACATGCTCTACATCCATGACCATGAACTGCGTCATCTGCTTGGGTCCCACCAGGGCCGTGAAGGGTGTCCGCCAGTATGCCTGGCTGCTTAGCTCAGCCACTGAAATAATGATATAAACAATAATTACAATAATAATAACCATCACCATTTGTACAGTGCCTTTTCTCTCCAAGAGCTCAGAGCGTTTTACACGAAAGAAAAAGTTACATGAACCACACAAGGCAACTCTCTCCCCCTCTCCTCCCATTCCACATGTTTTATGTTACATGTATTGCACTATACTGCATTACTTTATAAATGCATTTCCTTTGTTTTGTATTGAATTACAGGGTTCCAACAAGTCTGAGCAGACAAAGTTCCATACTGGAAAGGGTGGGGGCAGGGAGGAGGGTAGAAGGGAAGGAGTTCTGGTCCATATGCCATCAGGATTTGAACACGAGGACACTGGCCTCCTAATGGTCAGGCAATATCAACAATGATACACCTCATTCATAAATACAGTCATTCACGTCAAACAGATCATACAACAGACAATAATCATGGAGTAACTGTGATATAAAACTGATAACACCATAGGTATTGGTCAAGACTGTATAGCCAACCACCTTTCACACGCTGAATATCAAACGTACTCATTGCTCACAGTCACATCCTCAACACACACTTAGCAGGTTAATTGAACCCTTTGAGCCCTAACCACCACTTTACCAGTGGTGGGGAGGGGTGGCATAATGCGCGGTGCGTAAACGCTTGTGTCGTGTTTTGCTATTGGTTGACTTATATTGAAGAGCCAATCAGAAAAACCGTAATATTCCAACGCCAGCGAACGCAGTACCAACACTGCCATGTCCCCTCACTGTGTTTTGTGCGTGTGCTTTGGATAAAAAAGATCGATTTCTACCATGAAGCGTGCAGAGTCTCAACCTGACAAACCTCCTTTGATCAACTGATTCTGCATGCTCAGATTCATTTTCAACATCACTATCTGTAGCAAAATCATCCGATTCGAATTCCACCTCACTATCAGAGTAATCATTGTCATACTCTACTTCCGATAAATCATCAAGCATATCAATTACTTAATTACTTGCTGCGTTGTGTACAGTTGTTTTCTCGCACGTTTTGTCCCTGATTTCTGCCCTGACAGGCCAGGTTCAGACTATGCATGCTTCAAAAGTTTACGCACCGCTCAACCGGTGGCCGGGCATTATGTCATTTTTCTCTGCCACCGGTAAAGCAGTGGTCAGGGCTCAAAGGGTTTAGTACCAATTATTTGCAAATTTTGGCTCAGGAGCTCAAGCAAAAGGGTTAAAATTGCTCAGGGACTCAGGGCTCAAAGGGTTAAAATTAACTCAGCAATATCATTTTTCCTCTTTCAGCTGCATCATCAGTGCCATTCACAGCAACATTTCACACCACTCTCCTGCATGTCTCCTTACCCACCACACCACCACTACCAACCTCCCTCTCTCCTCCCAACATCCACCACCGGTACACCCCTCACTCTCCCCGACACGCTGATCACAGAGGGAAAGACCAAGGGGCAGACAGCAACCAGAGGGACAGAAGTAGAGGGACACACAGACAGACAGACAGACAGTGGGACAGACAGACAGACAGACAGTGGAACAGACAGGCAGAGGTACAGACAGACAGAGCGACAGACAGATAGGCACAGAGAGGAAGAACTGGAGGGACAGACAGACAACGGGAGGGACAGACAGACAGGCAGACAGAGGGACAGGTAGACAGAGGGGAAGAATTGGAGGGACAGACAGACAGACAGACAGAGGGGGACCAGATAGCCAGACAGAGGGGAAGAATTGGTGGGACCAGACAGACGCAAAGGGACAAGACAGACAGAGGCAGACGGACAGAGGGACAGACAGGCAGACAGAGGCGGGGAACAGAAGTAGAGAGACAGACAGAGGGACAGACAGAGGGACAGACAAAGGGACAGACAGGCAGACAGAGGGACAGAAGTAGAGAGACAGAGGGATAGACAGAGGGACAGACAGGCAGACAAAGGGACAGATAGGCAGACAGAGGGACAGAAGTAGAGAGACAGACAGAGGGACAGACAGAGGGACAGAAGTAGAGAGACAGACAGAGGGACAGACAGAGGGACAGAAGTAGAGAGACAGACAGAGGGACAGACAGAGGGACAGAAGTAGAGAGACAGACAGAGGGACAGACAGAGGGACAGAAGTAGAGAGACAGACAGAAGGACAGACAAAGGGACAGAAGTAGAGAGACAGACAGAGGGACAGACAGAGGGACAGATAGGCAGACAGAGGGACAGAAGTAGAGAGACAGACAGAGGGACAGACAGAGGGACAGACAAAGGGACAGACAGGCAGACAGAGGGACAGAAGTAGAGAGACAGAGGGATAGACAGAGGGACAGACAGGCAGACAAAGGGACAGATAGGCAGACAGAGGGACAGAAGTAGAGAGACAGACAGAGGGACAGACAGAGGGACAGAAGTAGAGAGACAGACAGAGGGACAGACAGAGGGACAGAAGTAGAGAGACAGACAGAGGGACAGACAGAGGGACAGAAGTAGAGAGACAGACAGAGGGACAGACAGAGGGACAGAAGTAGAGAGACGGACAGAAGGACAGACAAAGGGACAGAAGTAGAGAGACAGACAGAGGGACAGACAGAGGGACAGATAGGCAGACAGAGGGACAGAAGTAGAGAGACAGACAGAGGGACAGACAGAGGGACAGACAAAGGGACAGACAGGCAGGCAGAGGGACAGAAGTAGAGAGACAGACAGAGGGACAGACAAAGGGACAGACAGGCAGACAGAGGGACAGACAGTGGGACAGACAGGCAGGCAGAGGGACAGAAGTAGAGAGACAGACAGAAGGACAGACAAAGGGACAGACAGGAGGACAAAAGGGGCATAAGCACTGACGCTGGAGGGTGGCGGGGTCGATGAAGTGTAAAGTCTGCGTGACGCGGAGACACACCACCAGGGGGCTGATGGAGCCCAGCTGCTGGGCCAGCTTTTGGGGCAGACACACGATGTGGTCCCTGCACACCGGCACTATCTCCACACTGTACGTGTACTTGTACTTGTACGTGTTGTTGTGGATGTCGTGCGAAATCAGCTCCTTGGCCGTAGTGTACCTGGATCAAACATGTGCATGCCTGATCATGAACTTCTTCTTCTTCTTCTGCTTTCGTGGGCTGCAACTCCCACGTACACTCGCATGAACACGAGTGGGCTTTTACGTGCATGACCGTTTTTACCCCGCCATGTAGGCAGTCATGCTCCGTTTTCGGGGGTGTGCATGCTGCGTATGTTTTTGTTTCCATAACCCACCGAACGCTGACATGGATTACAGGATCTTTAACGTGCGTATTTGATCTTCTGCATGCGTTTACACTTGAAGGGGGTTCAGGAACTAGCAGGTCTGCACATATGTTGGTCTGGGAGATCGTAAAAATCTCCACCCTTTACCCACCAGGCGCCGTCACCGTGATTCGAACCCGGGACCCTCAGAATGAAGTCCAACGCTTTAACCACTTGGCTATTGCGCCCGTCAACCTGATCATGAACAACATGTCTTGTAAGGTAATCATCAATGAATTTTCTTTTAACTGAAGCTCTGTGCCGTGTCTGATCAGGAAAAGCATGACTTGTTATAATCAATGCATTCTCTTTTGAATGAAACTCTGTGGCTGTTGTGTACGAGGTGTGCTCAAAAAGTATCTGACCTTTGTTCATAAAAACTACTCGTATCCAGATACAACAAACTTACACTAATCTCCTTCAAAGTAGTCCCCTTGGGCTGCCACACACTTCTCCCAACGGTTCTGCCACTGTCGGAACGCCTCTTTTGGGATGGCGTGCAGCTGGTCTGTCGCATTCTGCATGATGTCTTTTCTGGACTGAAATGTGGTCCCTTTCAGGGGCATTTTCAGCTGTGGGAACAGCCAGAAGTCACATGGAGCCATGTCAGGAGAGCAGGGAGCCTGATGAAGCACAGGTGTGCATCACCAGGGTCCTCAATTAGTCAATGATGATCTCATTTCGGGATGTTGAGGGCTTTCCAGAATGTGCTTCACTCTCCACTGATGTGCGGCCATCTCTGAAGTGGTTGTACCACTCCTCTATCTGTGTGGTGCCCAATGCTTCGTCCCTGAAGGTCTGTTGAATGTTGCGGATCGTTTCCACTTGGGAATCGCCAAGTTTGACACAAAATTTGATGCAGTAGCGTTGTTCAAGTTTTTCAGTCATTCTGTCAAAAACGAAAATCCGATGGCGCTCACTTACACTTCCTCACTCATCGGCGGTCTGCTGTCGACTGACAGCTTCCGCAGGCGGGAAAAAATTCACGCATGTGCATTAGGGGTCGCCTACATACATGCACCAAACCATGCCTCCCTAGCTTCATTTGTTTACGCACGAAAAAATTAAGGTCAGATACTTTTTGAACACACCTTGTATCTACAAAGCAAATAGGAAATTTTCTACCTAAAATTACGTTTAAGTAACATACTTACCGTGACCCACTAGTGCAGACTCTGGCAGGGGTCTGACATTCCTGTCTTGTGCAAACTACTAACCGCCTATGCGGAGAAAACGAAAGTAGCTACGGCCGATAACCTCCCAGAAGTAGGTAACCTCCCCTTTGCCCCCCTGACTAGCGCCCTCTTTTTCCGGCAGCCATCATGACTCCTGTACCCGTGCTCTTCATATGGCTAAGTTTTTTTTCGTATTTTCTGTTTGTCTGTTGATTCTCTGGCGTTCTTGTTTTTTTGTCAAATTATGTCTTCAACCAGGTCACATAATTATATGGCTCAATTGGGAGAGCGGGCTAAAATTAAGACGCGATCGCAATCAATGTTATGAAGTATTTATCAATACATTTTCCATAAACTGAAGCTCTTTGGCTGTCCTACATCTACAAATCAGATACATGTCTGACAATAAAAAAACATAAAATACTATCAATGCATTTTCTTTTAAACATGGGTCTTTAGGCAGTCATGTACCTGACAAAACACATACATGTCTGATAATGAAAAACATGTGTCTGTGATGATGAAATGATCATTTTTATAAACCTCGACTGCTTTTGAGGATTTCAGAACAAACTAAAAGCACCAACTCTCTACAGAACTACTTTTGTTCAGAGAGAAGCGATGATCATGCTGAGCATAAAACAAGCAAAATTCTAAATAGAAATAAATATCTAAAAACACTGCCTGAGTAACATTTAACATGTTTGTGTCTGCCAGTTCGCATGTGTGAAGGGGTTTTGCTACATTTAACACCCTCACATGTGGCAGATCTTCAGACTGTCAAAGCGAGAGTCTCGTGTGAATGGTTTTCTTTCATTTAATGCCTAACATATAGCACAACTTCAGACTGTCAAAGTGAGTCTCGTATGAGAACAGTTTTCCTTCATGTAACGCCTGTCAAATTCAATGTTATCAGGTTCTCTCACAATGATTTCCAAAACAAATACCATCATCCATTCCACACTTCATGAAGACAGCCCGCACTGACGCCTGACGCCATGACAACAATCCAGCCACCACTCACTTGCAAGGCACAACCGCCATCAGGAAGTCCACCATCTTCCGAGCGTCGTCCTGCTTGGCATAATAGAAGTCCATGCCATCTGCAAACAGTGATTTATCTATTCATCATTGCTGCTTAGCACCCAGTTAACCACACACAGCCATATGAACAACAGTTAATAAAAGGAAATTTTCTTCCTAAAATTATGTTTATGTAACTACTTACCGTGACCCACTAGTGCAGACTCTGGCAGGGGTCTGATTCCTGTCCTGTGCAAACTACTACCCGCCTAAGCGGAGAAAACGAAAGTAGCTACGGCCGATAACCTCCCGAAGTAGGTTACCTCCCCTTTGCATCCCTGACTAGTGCCCTATTTTGATGGCAGCCATATAAACAATAGTTAATAAACATATTTTTCATACATGCCAATCTCTACCATTTCAACCCCTTGCCTGCCCTAGGACATGAGACTTATGTCCCTTTTTTTGCACTGTTATACATCTACAAGACATAACTCTCGGATCCAATTTTCATCAGCAATTCACGGTTAATATTTAAAGGGAAACAACTTACTTTGTTTCTCCCTGTCTCATAGAATGCACTGTCACTGTGACCTATTCTGTGAACCGTGACATATACTGTGCACTGTCACTGTGCACCGTGACCTCTATAAATTGTGACCTATAATGTGCACTGTCACTGAACACTGTGACTCTCTATGAACTGTGGCCTACACTGTGCACTGTCACTGTGCAACAGGACCTGTACTTTGCCAGTGACCTACCTGCCTGCGGTTTGATGTTGGTGGTGTTGGAGTGGGCATGGTGTTTCAGAATCAGCTGCTCCAGGAAGAAGAAGGTCTTCTTGTGCTCCGTCTGACCACACAAATACAGACCATCAGGTATTCTGTTCACTTAAAACCTTGGGGATCTTCCAATATCACTCTAGGTGGTCCCACACTACCGTCACAGGGTCAGTATAATCCTGTACATTCTGATGCAAATATGCATAGCTACACACATACAATTACAAAGGCAGGCATACAGTCATAATCAACATTTGTATTTGTATTTGTACTTGTATTTCTTTTTATCACATCAGATTTCTCTGTGTGAAATTTGGGCTGCTCTCCCCATTGAGCACGTCGCTACACATAACACTACAGCGCCACCCATTTTTTTTGTATTTTTTCCTGCGTGTACTTTTATTTGTTTTTCCTATCAAAGTCAAAATTTTGTAGGTTTCTAGGCCAAGAAGTGGCAAAAGGAAACAACTGTTTGTTGCAGCAGTTGATCCTAATGTCCCACTAAAGCTCCGATACATGATTTTCATTTGAGTGTTCATTCATGAAATTTTTAGAATGTCCCAAGGTCCCACGAAAAGGCTCAGCATGCCCTTTTCATATTTCAAGCATTCTTATATGTCATCAGAAGCCTTACCCTAGATCTATCAAGAATGAAAGGAAACGAAACGAAACGAAATTTTATTTCATCAGGGTAATGAGATAAGCAAGTACACATGCTTTTTTCCGCGATCAGCGTCTAACGACGCATCGCCGCGGTCCGTATCGGGAGGAATCATGAGCTCCGGGCCTGGGAGAGTCTCTTACCGAGTCTCAATCCCAGCATCATGATTCCCTGCCTTCGTGGTATGGCACACGAGGCATGGAACCCGCGCTTAGGCACCCAGCGAAAATCCGACCCCCAACAGAGAAAGGAAAGACAGGATCGACTTAGAGGCAGAAAAAATCGAACGAATCGAGGGTGCCGAGTCGAATCGAGTACACAGAATGTAAGAATACAATAAACACAAGCCGCATGCAACAAAATAAGGCCAAAAGGATACGCTGAACAGCCGAAAAAAGCGTAAGACGAGACAGAGCGTAAACCTGACAAGATGGCGTGGAGAGCCTTGGCCAAAGGGATGATTAAGCGCTTATAGTTTTTAGAGGCGTTTGATTGGCTGAGAGCGGTGGGCCCATCTTTTCACTGTTAGCCGCGCGAAATTTGGCCAAGCAGAGCAAACCATCAGATAAGCAAGTACACATGCTTTTTTCCACCCAGCCCTGGACAAAGAGAGAAAAAAGAAGAAAACACACACACACACAAAAAAAAACAAACAAAAAAACCACAAAAAAAACACACACACAAATTAGCAATTATCAAGTACAAGAAAAAGAACAGATGATATAAAAATCTGGAACTGAAATTTTTAAGAATGTTCAGAAACACACACTATACTTTTTTTTAATTTTTTAAAAAAATTAATTCAGTGTGATGGCGACAATGATGGCCATCCTGGCCACCATGACTAACGGAGAATTTGCACTTTCAGAAGTTCACAAACATTGGGCTCTTTTGTAGCCCTTTACAGACATATGCGCATGCACACACTGCTTGAGTTACAACCTCCCACCCGCCATCATGTTTGTCTACCCGTGAAAAGAGGAGCCCAATTTTTTGGTTAGCTGCTTTTCCTATACCATGTGATGTGCAGCTATAACATACAGAAAAGTAATTGATTTTTGTTTCCATCACATGTATGGCTACTTCAAAACCTAGATCCACAACTTAGATCATGTTTCGAACCTGAAAGTCAAAGTTCCAAATTTCTATGTAATGAAACACTTATCTATACTGAAAACAGAGGGAAGGGATGCGCAGACAATATACACAAACACAGACATGCACACAACAAAAAAAACACTCACAGTGGAAGCATAAACGTAGACAACACAAGACACAACCACAACACATACACACAATACATAGAATGCAGTCTGCAGTGTCTGACCTTCTGTCGTATCTGCACGACGGCCTTCCAGAAGTCCTTGGCCTCCACACGGTGACACTCATCACACATGTGACTCTGCACTGTGAACTCCACAATGAACATCTGCTGTAGCACTGCTCCATTCACCTGTGTCACACACACACACACACATTGCAGGGTTCACACAGCCCTGAGCAAGCAAAATTCCAAACTTTTTCCAGACCAGACTGAAAAAATTTCCATACAAAGCACAAAGCTAAGCTATTTGAGAAATAATCTCTGAAACTGTTGACACGAGAGAATGGTAATGATGAAATTTTCATCACTTTGTTTTGTGTTTCCGGCAGGAATGTCAGATCCCTGCTGGAGTCTACACTAGTTGGGTCACGGTTAAGTATGTGTAATTTTATTGTTTTTTAAATGCACTATGCTCTTTGCTGTGGTAGTTGTCAATCTTTACCAAAAGGTCTCTCCCTGACCCTGACAGGAAAAACATTTCCCCAACAGTTTTCAAACAATGCACATGGTTTTATCATTTTTCCAAGGCTTTCTGTATCAAAGAAAACAAATTCTCAGCACACATATTCTTACACCTTTTCATCTTTTGGCGAACCACAACCCCCTTTTTCCACCTCCCCCCCCCCCCCCCCTTCCAGTGTTTAACCATCCCCCCTTCTTTTCCTTTGTAAATATTGCTCACCTTTTTCTCTGTTCTTCTTTGTCCCTTTTTTTTTCTCTCTGATTACTCCTCACAGTTCTTAGTTTTACCTCTGTCTTGGTTTTGCCCTCTCTTTTCTTCTCCATTCTCTATTTTTCTCCCCATGAAGAAGGGCCTAGGGCCCGAAACGTTGGGATACTCTCTTCATAGGACAAGTCACCACCTACAGGTTAGTCTGAACTGTTTTCTCGCCAAACAAATTCTTCTTTGGGTTCATTCACACGCTCGTCAACAGATAAATACATGATGTAAATACAAACAATTAACCAGTACATCATTCACATACACACTGCCTTTATTCTTTCTCTACACAGGTTCCACTAGGAAAACAAGGTGCTATGGCTTAATTTCACTAGGAAGACATGGCGCTATGGTTTAATTACAACTCAAAATGATCTAGGATAGGTGCTGTTCACCTTGGAGGTTTTTCTAGCCAAAAACGAAACCCAAGCGGTCAATCAGCTGCACTGCATTTACCTCTTTTTGAATGGTCAGCTTGACCTTGATTCTCATGGAGTGAGGTTCTGTCCACACAAAACTGGCATCAACTAGCCGCACCTGCAAGTAAAAATGATACTCACTACAATTTAGTTTATCATTTTTTGCAAGGTAGAAATCCAACATCCAATGACTGAACTAGCTCAATACTTGGCTATAAATAGAAGAGACTCACATAAGTTTACAGTTGGGCCAACAGCAAAGTGCGAGCTGTATGATCAATGGTTTCTCCACTGCAGTTCCATTTACTAATTACAGCATAGTCTTTTGTTAAGGACTATGACTCTCAAACTACGAGGCAAGACTGCAATGGCTCTCAGTGCTGCAGGCTAATTGGCCTTTGGAGGCCATCCCAATGCCGACTGTCCGGAAGCTCTCTTGGCCAAGACAGTGGGGGTGTACCATGGGCAAGACACTCTCAACTTTAATCAAATTCTATCACAGACAGTGGTGACAGCATCCACTTCCTCTGCTGTTCTGATGGTCATAGAAATGACTATCAGTATCATACTTGAAACTGACTGAATCTATACTATGCACATGGGAAAATGTGGACACCCACCCACATCACAGACTGGTATTGCAGGAAGTATCATTCTGTAAGTTTGTTGTCATTCATTGAGTAATTCATTTACCAATGCCCAAGTATGCACATATGTGAACACTAACTACTCATACTCACAGTAATAATACTAATAGAATATAACCATTCCACACGCATATCACATGACTTTCAGTTTACAGAACATACTTCCAAATTCACACATTCACAATAGACAAGACAAAACAAACACATGCTCAATCACAAAGTGACTTGACACATGTATACAAACACAGACATGCCCTTAACAGTCCAACCCCTTGCACACAACAGCACCCCCACCCCCCTACCACCATCACCATCAGCACCACTGTGGCATCATGCAACACACACACACACACACACATGAGAAATATCCTCACTTTATTAAGACCTTTCAGCTTCTTCAGACACACACCCAAGAGTTCCCTGGACTCAAGCTGAGCCTGAACCCACGTAGATGGGGGTTGCAAGTACCTGTCACAAAGCATGAAATTATGATAATGAACAAATATGTAAATAGAGAATATTCACAAATACATGAATAAATAAACAAATAATCATACTTTCAATGTCTACAATACATTATCACTCTAAGTAAATAAGAAAGCCAAACTAAATTGGAAATAACCTATTAATCAAAACCAAAGTGCAGAGAAGTGTGTATTCTTCATAACTCGCATGCAGACAATAGCCGACCCTTTGATATGTGCATGCTATGCTAAAACCATTCTCGCCAAATGTTTCACGAATCACAAAAAACTGTTTTCCCCTTCGTTCACTTTTCTCCCCTCTCTGGCCTGAATAACTAACTGGATGATTTCTCTTGAGTTCAGAGTTTTACTCTGCCTATTTAAGTATTTTTCTCCTTCACTTAAAATCTAGCTCTACGATACCCTTCCCCTCCACTTTCTCTGAAAATCATCACCCTCACCTTCCTTCTCATCTGACACAGCTAGCACTAAATGTATCCACATAAAAGATTTGAAATGCTTCTGCAACATTTTGGGTGACAAGATTTTTTTCACTAACAATCATATCATGCCACTTAGGCTAGATTGTGATTGTTGTCTGCCATTTTGAAAGCATCGTCTGAATTTCTGAGATGGGTATTGTACTATAAATAATATCCTGGAATGACCATACTAAGAGTTACTAGGTCTTGCTCCTCATGAATAATTAATGCAGAAAAAACCAAGCTTTTCCACTGGTATGTAATTGAAAACCATTATATAAAAATAAAGGCAGGAAAGTTCCTGCTATGATAAGCGTAGTTTTCTACATCATGGGGCACTTTCTAGCACTCCAGAACTTCACTGAAGAAGTTAATATACTAATACATAGTATCCATAAGTTTACTGAGACAAGATCATGTCAGAAATTTACATTCAAGAGACTTATTTTTTAGCAGTATATATAAACTTTACTTATTTCTAATGTATCAGTGGATGTCAGAATTACTGTAATTAATGTAGCTCTCAGTATCAGGGATCAGGTTCGACATTGGTCATCGGTCATTGACGCATTTAATTTTGAAATGACCTATTGTTTTTCAAGTTGCCAGGTCACATGACTTATTGTTTTTATGACCAGTCGGTCAACCAAAGTAACCATCTCTCTCTCTCTCTCTCTCTTTAACGATCACGATCGCTTTGTCGTCTGCTCCTACAGGAAATGACTATAAACTGGTTTATTAAAATACGGATCCGTGACGAAAAGAAATCCGAAACGAATCTTTATCGCTGCCTTTCGCGAGCTTCGGCGAGAAGAATTGGCGTTCCCACTTTTGCATTAACCCAGTGCAGTTCCGGGAAAACTGAAAGTAGACTTCTGCTTTCAGTTTACAATCAGACCGGTCGACAACAGATATTTGACCTATTGATTTTCAAAATGACCTATTGATTTTATGTTCTTCCGGTCATATGACCTATTGTCTATTGAACCCAACCTGATCTCTGCAGTATTCCTTTCATTTCTATTCATGCTATACTTCTTCAGAGGTAAATAATCAACAATGTGTACTTGAAAGAGGGGGGCGAACTCATCACTAACACTAAGCATTCAAGTATAAATAATTAAAAAACATGAACCATCATAAACAGTTCAACTGCAAGGATTGGAAAAAAAAAAAAAGAGGCAAAGGACTAAACAGACTACCAAAAAGTTCTGTAGCCATCTTCAATCTTGCGCATGCGCATCTAACCTTTGTTTGAAATTGTGAGCAATGCCAAACATGCTCAACATAGGCAAAAGCAGCAAACATGTGCTGTCCTCTATTTCTTCAGCTGACAACCTCCATTGCTACAACCAAACTCTGTGCAATGAGATGCCATCGCATCCACAATAAAAATGAACAAAATATGAAGCAAAAAGTCAAAAAAAGAAGTCTGCTGTTTTGCGGTTCTGCCTCTCTCAATCGCCTTTGGAGCGCCAGTGAAATTTGAGAGCACAAATTGGAAACAGAACTCTCCAGCGGTCTATTTGCAAAGATCATGCGATGCGCCTCTGTCAGTCATGTAAGCACGGAACTCTCCAGTGGTCTATTCATCATAACTAATCATCCATTAGAAACCAACAAACAATGAGGCCAGGAGATGAAATGACCAACAAACAGCAAAGAGTGGCAACTCTCTCCATTACACAAGGCACACAACTTCAAGTCAGTCATCACTGACTTTAAGTTGTGTGCCTTGTGTAATGGAGAGAGTTGCCACTCTTTGCTATTTGTTTATCATCCATTACTTTGAAACCCACTGAAAGCTGCACTACTCCAACTAGTTACCTCTCACAACTCCTGCAGAAGTACAGCACACCCTGTTTGGGGATGCCCTGAGTGATGTCCTCTTTGGTCCGCAGACAAGCCACACACATGTTGCTGGGGTTCGGCTCTATCAGCGACCCACACTCACAACAGGCGCTGCAATTGAAAAAACTCGTTCATTCAGTATTTGTCAACATCACCACCAATCATACTGCCATCCTGATTGGTGATCCACATGTTCACAATAAAATCAAATCAGAAAATAAGATTTCTGTCAACATAAGCAATACCTGTAAAGGCTGTATATTCTATTTCCAGACAGTGTCAAATAATTTATTAAATGACTTTTTTCCATGTGACTACCAACATCACTATGCTGATAAAACTTGTTTTGAGAGGTTGCTGTTGAGTACAATTTGACTGAGCTGCTGAGTAAGTCGTGTTACTTTGCGAGGCAGATGCAGTCCACTGGTGTGTTCGTCTTCAGCTATGCTAGTTCGACTACCTTAACAGTCGCCAGAAAAACTCAGATGGGCACAGCCATAATATTCTCCTTACCACTAAAAAATGACTAACACCAGTTGGAAAAAAAGAGGGGTGGAGAAGGGGGTGTGGGGGATGGGAGGGGGTGCTGAAAGAAACTTTTAGAAAGGGAGATACTGGCAAACTAAGAAAAAGGGGTTGGCAGGAGGGGGTGGTTGAGTTATTTAAATAAACTAAAAGAATGTTCAGGAAAAACGCTGTAAACATAACCAGCTTATATAGCTAAAATTCAGTGTGCAAGATTACTATGAAGTTTGATCTACCATACTAATTCTCACCATGATCTTGATGAATTCATAGTTTGTATGTTTTATACTTTAGCCAGTTGTTACCTTTAAAAAAAAAAAAAAAAAAATGGCTCTTAAAACAACCTTGATGAAATATTGAGCAGCCGTATTCACTCAGCACTGCACTCAGCTAAAATACCCAGTCAACTCGTACAAGCAGTGCAAGGTACAAAACTTGTGTTTGTTTCAACTCACTGATAATTGAACCCTATGCCGAAGCTTTGCTAAGGTGTGAAAATTTGTGTCATAAAAATGGTTTCCACATTTATATGCCTACACCACAAGCAAAAGGAACTAACTTCTATAGTGTTTTCAGTTGTGTCCACTCGTATCAATTTTGGAGTAAAAACCAGTCAATTTCAGTTTGTCTTTGTTTTTTTGTTTGTTTGCTTTTTTTGTAGGGTTTTTTTTTTTTTTTCTTTCTTTTTTTTCTTCTTCATTTCTCTGCATCAACTGACAGGAAAACTTGCCGAGGCTGTAAACTTTATATGGCTGAATGGGTAGAGCTTACACACTTTTGGTGACAATAGCTCCTTTGCTAGTATTGCTTCTGATTTTGATACTGAACATTTTTGCACACCATTTGGTCAAATTCTTAAGAAAAAATTCAAAATGTCCGAAAGGCAACCTTTGATGAGCGAATAGATTCTTTACTGATCTTGATGACTCTGCTGACAGGAGCGGTTTCTAATGGCTCTCTTTTTCACTGAGAAAATGAAAATTGTGGCAATAGTGATGAAGAGGACAAGCCTGAAGGCAAATTTCTGTACTCTGTTTCTGGCAATAAGTGATCAATTGATTAGTTGTAGACACTTTCAGTACCGGAGTGTGCAGTTGTTGCAAATCAAGAAATAATTGAACATGGTAGTGTCAGGGGTGTTTGATACTAATCTGGTGCTCTTAGTTTTTCCGGTTTTCTAAGATGTTGGCTAAAAACCATTCGCACACTAAACCTAATCGCACTGCTAGACTTGGTGTCCTTTTTTCATCGGGTTAATCAGTGATGACTGGGCAAGCTTTTTAACAACTTGTTTTCTTACAATTTCTAGACCACAGGCTCAAGTAGGCAGGCAATCTTTAAGGCGGCGGCAGGGCCACTGTTGTGACTTCAAAAAAATAAAACGAAAATAAAACCAAAGCAGACGACTATTTCACTTGTTAAAACTTAACTCGCAAGTCACCCCAGCAATATCCACAGTTTTTCCCCAAAACACAGAATAGGTAGTGTGGCAATATCCACAAGTTTTCCCCTCATTCACATCAAGGCGTGGACGTTCACTCCGCCAGTCTCGCAGAAGGGTGGAGGGGTAGAAAATGTGTGTTCACATGGCGTGGACAGTTTACTTAACAGTTACACTACTTGTAGGCCTAGATGACTGATGCAAAACAAAAACAAACAAGGTATTACTCTTACATTAGGCCCATCTGTTCATTTACAGATGGCACGTACTCCATCGCTGCCTGCCACCGATGGATCAAATGACAGTGAAAAAACTTCTTTCAGCTTGTGCGTGTTCTGTATTATAAACCTCGTGTCGTCATGTATCGGCAACTTCCTGTTGATGAAACACTTCCGTTTTAGTGGGGCTTAAAAATTCTTTTTCATATTTTTCAGATTTGAAGCCGCAGTTCTCGTTAAGAATAATAAAAATGATAACGATAAACTATGGTAGTTAAGCCATTATCAAACCTGAAATAAGTTGTGGAATTTTTGGATGAATGAACACGAAGAAATGAGATTAATTACCTGTCAGTAGCTTTCACTTTCAGATGTTGCTGTTTAGAAAAACGAAACAAACTTTCTTGCTGCGCTTTGGAGTGTTATTTGATGTTGAAACTATTTTTCAATGAAAGTTTTTCTCAGGTTTTAGTCGTGGAAACGTGTTCAAATGAATTAGAATATATAATTATGTTTTCCACCTACGTGTAAGTCCCAAGTGGTCTAGTGGTTAGGATTTCGCGCTCTCACCGCGACGGCCGGGGTTCGATTCCCCGCTTGGGAATTTATTTTTTTCCGCTTTCTTTTCTGCATTCAGTCCTCGACATGAAACGTTATGTTGCCTATTGATTTTTATTCGACTGCGATTCATGGACACTTTCTCGTAAGAGTATAGGTGATGTATATAACAAATGTGTGTAAGGTGCATGTATCAGAACTTTTGTAAAAAAAAAAAAAAAAAAAAAAAAAGTATTTTTTTTTAGGTTATAAATGTCTATTATCGGAAAACCTAGGCTTGTATGTGTTTATTCGTGCACACAAATGCACGTGTACAGAGTACATAGAGCGAGCAAGCACTGAAGAGAGAGAAACCCGCTAAAAATTAAGTCAGTCCCTTTAGTCCTCATTCCACCTCCCCCACCGACCCCCCGGCCGCAACTCAGACTCAAGGACTTTTTACCATGCAGTGTAATATTGTTCACGCTATTTTCGGTTGTTTAGTATATCTTTTAAAGTTCAAATTACAGTTGGGCCAACAGCAAAGTCATCATAGTGAAAGCTGTATGGTCAAAGGTTTCAGTCAGCCGTCTCCACTGGCTGCAATGGAAATTGATTTACAGCTTAATCTTTTGTGAAGGACTATGATGTGACTCTCAACTGAAACAAAAACAGAGTCAGTATTGCACTGTCTCTTAGTCCAGCAGCCTTGGTGGCTAGATCAGGAGACCATGGCAACGCCGACTCACGGCACCCGGTGTCATTTTAGCCGACTGAGAGAGTGGAAATGTGGCAACATGGGCGAGACAATCGCCACGACAATCTAATTCTACCCTACTGCGAGATGGCGCCTCGTATAGAATGACGGTTTGAGTGCGCGATGAAGTGAGCTCGCCAGGCCAGTGCGATGATGTGTTTCACGGCAAATTCTAGCCCAGATAGTCGGTACAGCAGTTGCCTCCCTTCGGCTCTTCTGATGGCCATCGTTGGACACGATTACCATGCAATATAAAATCTTTCACTGTGAGCTGCCTTCGGGTGTGTGTGCTAGTATGTGTGTCATTGTGTGCAAAGTCACCGGCTTCCTTTGTTTCGTGTCACGAACTGACATAGATGTTCATCTGTTTAAATAGAAGTTGCTCAGTTGACAATGACAATTTGGACTCGGAAGTGGTGGGAAGACATTATCCAATAGTTTTCGTTTCAGTTTCTGTCTCCGAAGGAGGCGTCACTGCGTATGGACAAATCCATATACGTCACATCACATTAGCTAGGCAGATGCCTGACCATCAGCATAACCCAAATTAACGCGCTAAGTCAGGCCTCGAGTGCATGCTTATATGTCTGTATACTTATATCAGACGGTGGTTTTCTTCTACAGAACTTTGCCAGAAGACAGCACTCTCATTGCCATGGGTTCTTTTTCAGTGCGCCAAGTGCATGCTGCATATGGGGCCTCGGTTTATCGTCTCATCCGAAGGACTGGATGCTCTATTTGATTTTCCAGTCAAACGCGGTAGAAAAGGCGAGAGCCGCGGGATTCGAACTCACATCCTCACAGACTCTCTTCATTGGCAGCTGAGCGTCTTAACCATTCTGCCACCTTCCTTGTTAAAAGAAAGGACAAGCATGAACCTGCATGGTGGAATCCCAGAGACAGGTGGAGGAGATCGACTGGTGGTGGTGACTGCGGAAGTCTTCGCTGGTGCCCCAACGACTTCAGCAAACGTCAAGAGATAGGTGAAGGTTTCAAGTTGTGTCATTGCTTTCTAGACTTCTGTAAGTGACTCCAGGTAATCTTGCTGGTGTGGCGAGAGCGACGAGAGTGACTGAGACCCGTGTCTATACCTATATCCAGTATATGTACCCATCTCCTTTACCTCCGAACCTTTCCCTCGTTTACCCCACCCTTTATTTATTTTTTAAATATCAGCTTTTGAGAAGAAAATGTAATATTGAAACCAAATTTGCACTGGATCCCGGGTGGCCGTGCCGAGTTACTGTGTTGTGTTCTTTATCCTGCGCGTTGGACGTGTGATATGCCTTTTTTTTCTTCTTGTGTGTGTGTGTATTTGTGTGTGTGTGTGGTAGTGGTGATGGTTTTGTTTTGTTTTGTTTTTGTTTTGTTTTGTTTTTGTTTTTCATCTGGAGAAAAAAAAATCAGAGGGGTGTCCTAAGTTTGCGTGCATGAATGTGACTGTACTTGTGTCTGATTTTGTTATTTTTTCAGGCTTTGCGTAACCCATACATGTATTTAGTTGGGCTCTTTTGTTTTGTTTTCAAGCCATGCCACATAATTATGGCCCCTTTGTTGGTGTGATCTTGTGATCTTGTGACTTTCACATACACACATGCAGCAAATGTACGAAAATAATGTTTATTCAAGTGAATAATACGTGTATATATTCATTGTTTGTAAACATTTGTGAAGATATATCTTTTGTATAATTAATATAGCATCCAGACTTAAAAAGTATATATCTGGGGACATAAATGTTTATCAAAAAGTGTTCACAGCGGACAAGAAACATTGTTCGTACCAAGTGGCACACACCGAAATGTCGAACACACACACACACACACGATCCACCTCAGGATGTGAATGTCAAATGGTCAACTGAAGACAGGGCTGGCACACATGTGAGTAGTGATATAGATATTTTGCCTCTGTGGGTGGTTAGTCCAAGATTTCGGGTAGCCCCAACAGAGTGCACAGGTTGTGTTGACCCACGGTCACTCTGCACCACTTCTGTCGGTCACTGACCACACTGCGTCCGTTCAACTTGGGCTTGAACCCGTACCAGCCGTTGGTGGTGCTGTAACGTGAAGAAAAGATCGAAGAGCCATAGCTCAGTTTGTTAGAGCGTCAGTCTGCCTAGTAAGCAGAAGTTCAAGGGTTCGAATCCCCCATGGTGCCCCTTTTAAGGAGGAAGATCACAGAATGGCTAAGACGCTTATCAACCAACACAGTGTCCGTGAAGGTCTGGGTTCGAATCCCCCCAGCCTCGCCCTTTCGGCTCCCGAGTATGACTCAGTGGAAAATCAAACTGAGCGTCTAGTCATTCACGTGAGACGACAAACCGCGCCCGGGTCCTGTATGCAGCACACACCCTGTGCACTGAAAAAGAACCCATGGCAACATGAGTGCTATCCAGGTATCCTCTGGCAAAATCATGAAGATGGAATCCACTCTCATACTGAGGAACATAACAATAATTATTATAGGCATGCAGTTAAGGCCTGGACTACCGCGGCATTATGTTACACTGCTAGTCAGGCATCTGCCTAGCAGATGTGGTGTAGCGTATATGGATTTGTCCGAACGCAGTTCCGCCTCCCCGGCTGAGAAACTGGAACTGAACAGAGAAGCATGAACAGACAGAAGCATAGGCCATAGACAGATGACTGACAACAGACAGCAATGAATTACAAGAAGAATTACACGCTACAACTATTTTGAAAAGCTTTGCCTGTAGAGGGGGGGAGAGTCAGTGTGGGGGTCAGAACGAGAGAACATTAAAGAGAGAGAGAGTGGAAGGAGGGAGAAAGAGGCTGAGACACGGAGAGAGACAGACATTCAAACAGAAATTAGGAGGTGAAGACACACACACACACACACACACACATATATATATATATATATATACAAATATACATACATATACATATATAATCAGAGAGAGAGAGAGAGAGAGAGAGAGAGTCCTCATTATCAAGCCTCTGTCGCTAATCGCTAACGGACTTACATTGGGAGAGTAGACTGAGCTGGAATGTCGGGTATAGGCGGCAATATGACGTCCAGTTTCCTCCCATTTTTGTCTTTCTTACGCATATCAACAGACTTTGGCACCTTTCCAGGGACGAGGGGGGACAGAGGCCTTTTGCCCGCCATGGCCTCATACATCTGTATCATTCATTCAGTAATTAACGATAACTTTTGCTCATAATTATGCCCCTTGAATCAGCAATTGTGCTTAGGTTTGCTTTCTACCCAGATGGTCATGTCACAGCTGTCACTGACAATCAGTTGCAGGTTGAAATAATTGTACATGTCTAAAATGTTACAATTGATCAATAATGATGACAATGATAATGATGATGATAATAATAATAATAATAATGCAGGCATATATAGCGCAGTACCCACGTCCCAGATGGAGCTCACCACACTTTAAAATATATATTTTTTTTAATACAAATTTGAGAATAACTGACACAATATCAGCACAGGCAATACCACAGTCTGCATTCACATTGGCCCAAATCACAGCAAAATACTGAAAAACATCACATTCACCATAGTAAAATATATACGTCAATAAACCTGGTATCAGTCGCAAAAATCACACACACACATACCGACAACTCACACGCACGTGTGTGTGTGTGTGTGTGTGTGTGTGCGCGCGCGCGCGCACTCGTAAGTTGTTGTTATGTTGTTGTCACTTGAAAAAAAAAAACAACTACACGCATACGCACATTGGTGTGTGTGCGTATGTGCGCGAGCGCGCGCGCGCGCGAGCGTGTGTGTATGAGAATGTGCGTGCGTGTGTTTTCAAGTTACCGATGTGTTGTTTTTCATTCAGTTGTAACACACACAAGCACGCACACACACACCTTTACGTTCTCATCGATCAGCCAGTTCCATCGACTGGGCCACGTGAAGATCTGGTTCTTGGTTACCTTCTCTATAGTGTCCTTCCTGACACACACACACACACACACACACACACACCATGCTGGTAAAGTGTGTTATGAGATTAATCACTTCCCTTGTGTCATGATCTCAAGTGAAAGAAACTGTGATGTTGTGGGTTTAGATCTACGTTAAAAAAAAGTCTGGGTTGTGACTAAAAAAAAATTGGTATGAGTTTGTGTTCTACTTTGGTCTTGTCATAGCTTGCAGTTGTTTTTTTTTACTGGGCCGACTGGGATGTTGACCAATATCCATCCTTGAGAATGAGTTGCCACTTGCTTTCAGCTGTACAATGACTATATTATTTGTCCTCTCTTGGCGGCGATCAGCAGACCAGAACAATTTAATTTGGTTTTCTAGTGCAACCTGCAAAGGAGAACTGGGTAATACTTAATCATCTCCTCTGGGTAGAAGATCCGGTGTGACTTCCTTCCCAAAGTCGCAGCGCCAGTTCAGCTAGCACACAGGTAAATGAAAGGTACATGGGAACAAGCCCAGACACTTCCTCAAAAAGGAAGCTCCGGATTTGTCCATAAACCCACAATTTGACATGTACACACAGCAACAATGACAGAGAAAATGTGTAACTTCATCACAAATGAGCTTTTATTCAAGCCTGGCGTAGCCTTTTGGCACTGATTTGAAGTTATGTACCTTAGAAATGAAGTCACTTCTATTTTCTGCTGTTTAATGGTTTACTCTCCTGTCCTCATTGTAATTCGTTCATTTAGATTCGAAAATCCATCGAGGCTACTTTGTATTTGTTCTGTATTGTCTGTATATTCAGTGAAGCATATTCAAACGTATGAAGGCTATGCCAGTCTTGAATAAAAGCTAATTTGTGATTTGTGTTTGTACATCTCTTCTGCCATTTTTGATGCAGGCACTTGTCAATTAATGATGGGTATAACTTAAGACAATGCCGGAACTCCTTTTCTGAGGAAGTGTCTGGATTTGTTCCCTAGTACATTTCATTAACCTGTGTGCTGACTGAATTGGTAGCATAGGCAGCAGTAACATGAAGTTGTGTGCCTTTGAAATGGAGAGTCACTTCTCTTTGCTGTTGTTTTGTACCCTCATTGTTCTTTCGTTTCGAAGATTAGTCACTTGGGTTATGAATGAACTTCCATGATCAGTATTGTTGCCAAAGTTCGACTTTAAAAAGTCAAATGTCGGGTTTGGGTTGCAGTAAGCAACTTCATATTTCTGTGATAGTTTTGTGTACTGAAGACATTCTATTCCCACTGCGTGATGATTCCGTCAAGTTGTTTGTTCCCGTTGGCGTTAAATGAAAATTATTTGGTATTGCCGTGCTTTGTGCTCTGGGTATATGATTATGACTATGAAAAACCCTGAACACTATGTATTTTGTGAATAATAAGCAACACTACAAACCTAGATTCAAACACATAACTGACAAAAATATGTAAGTAGATCTAGATCTACTTGAATTGCGAACGTTGTATTTTTGTTACACTGATATGTCACAAAGATCTAAATAAAATATGTCCATGCATCTGTCAACTGACGTTCTAGATCCAGGTCTAATCATAGTAGTAAATCAATAAACTCCAAATTATTTACGAAAACAACTTGATCAAACCTTATTTGATCGTGTGCGACTGGTGAAAATGCCGCTGCCTGCATCTGTTGCTCACCCATGGTGGAAACAATTGGGACATCCAGGGATTAAATGACGTCATACATACAACAGTTCAGAGTGTTTCCCCCTGCCGTTCGAACCCTTATTTACTACCATGTTTGTGTGTGTGTTATACACCTGGTCATCTGTGGAATTAGAAGTACACTTTACTTAATGATTAAGCTTCAAAGAACTAGATATGACAATTATGTGTGTTTAGTGTCTGTGTAGAATGTTTTGGTTAGCTACTCTTAAAGTTATTTAAGGCTTGACCTACCCATTTTGTAGGTTAGATGGTGACGGTTGTATTTGTCATTCTATGGTGAACAAATCTACAGGCTAATTGTGTGTTGAGGATTTTCCGTGTGTGTGTGTGTGTGCAATATGGCGATACAGCAAACTGTTATGGGAGCATATTTGACTTGGTAGTTGTGATATCCATGTGACTTAGTGGTGTTATGTGCCAGTGAGATACTTGGAGAAGAAGTGGAGACCGGTTCAGTCGTAATGGAACATAATAAGATAAACAGGAATTGATGAACACACTGAGGGTCTGCATTGGTGATAGCTTTAAGACACGGTATTTTGTTTCGCTGTTTGTTGGTAGTGGGTAAGCTAAACGGAGCTTCTTTTTGAGAAGAGTGTTTATTTATGTTATGGACATGTACGGAAGTGTTTAGATCCATAATTGATATCTATGTAAATATATCTGCTAAAGAGAAAGGTAGTATTTTGTGCTCTTTCTTATTTTTATCTATAGAAACAAATTGTGCTGCAGGCAAATCTATGTTATGGTCTATGCGATTATATATTTTACAGAACATGAACATGCCATGTAATCATAATAGTGAAATCATGAGAAATCATGCAGTGTATCATAATTATCAGTATCAGTAGCTCATGGAGGCGTCACTGCGTTCGGTCAAATCCATATACGCTACAACACATCTGCCAAGCAGATGCCTGACCAGCACGGTAACCCAACGCGCTCATAATTATCATTATGTTATGGTTGTCATGGGTTTCATGTTTCATCAGTCATATCTCTTGTAAGTAAAAACGATGGACAAGGAATGTCTGCTTTCTGTCTCAGTTACACTGCTTAAATGTATTTATGTTTTTTGGGGGGTTTTTTGTTGTTTTTTTTTTTTTACCTTTGCTGTTTTCACACTTACGTGTCCTGTTTGTAATTTCTCCTTCAGGATCTTTTGTTCTAAAGACAGACATACAGAGCCGTATACTACCCCCATCCTCCCACCCCTACAAAAACAGACTCACACACCCCACACACACTCAGCCCCCCACCTCCACACCCCTGTCCCCCATCCCTCCCCCATCTGACACTTTTGATTAAACATCATAGTATGACATACAACTTTCAACACAATACATGCATCTGTGATACAACAGTGCGCAAATGCATACACGCATGTTATTCAACAATACACACTTTTCACTTGGTTGAAGACTTATCGTAAGGAGTATATACAAAGTGCTCGTCACATGTACGTCATTGTGGTATGGTTTCAGCATGCAAGATGAAACAACACACTAACAGACGCCCCCCCCCCACCCCCCCACCCCCCCTCCCAAAAAAAGAAAAAAGGTACACTGAATAAACAATGTGACTTTTTTGTTTTTGTTTTGTTGTTTTGCACACATCTCCAATGCCAACTGCAACATTGAAAAATGTTGATTCCAGTACTTCATCACATGTACTGTCTCTTCCTTTGAAGAGATATATTATATGCATTCTACTGAATACAAACCTAAGTAATTCAAACTTAGGGAGTTTACAGCCTCAGCAAACTTTCCTGTCATAATGATGACGCCGAAAAATGCAGAAAATATATCAGTTGAAATTACGAAATCCAGTCGACATTGTTTACTCCAAATCGACATTTTAGGACACGCCCCAGAAATACTGCAGAAGTTTGTTCCTTTTGCTTTCAGTTTTATTTAGGCATACTGGTAGGAACATGGAAATCATTTGTGGAGTGATGGCCTACAGTAGAGGTAAGGCGTTTGCCTAGGAAGCGAGAGAATCTAAGCGCGCTGGTTCGAATCACGCCTCAGTCCCTCTCTCCATCCCCCCTACCCACTTCCCCGCTCTCTCTCTCTTGTCTACAAGTGTACTAGTAATAGTTCGTGAGTTTTACCGTGACTATGATCAATGTGAACCTTTCCCACAACCCTGAATTTTGTCAGTTGCCGTAGGTTCGGCGCGGCCACTGACGCCGGTTTATCATCTCAACCAATTGACTAGCACCTATAGACCACATAAGGTCCAGTGGAGTGGGGAGTAAAAATCCCGCGGTCTGTCAATAGAGTTGATCCAGTTTAACGACCTCAGTTGAGAATAAAAGCTGGAAACTCGGTAAAACCAGACAACGATCCGGAGTTGATTGAGTAACCAGCTAGGTTGGGTTGTCATCAGTGAAACAAACAAATTAATTAATTAATTTTGAAAGTGCACAACAATTTCTAAAAAGCTTTATCAGCAATATAGAGAGGTCGAGCGCCGTAAACGTGACTCCCTGATAATTTATATTTCTCTAACGTACGCACAGACACATGATCTTAGTGTACGTACGTACTGACGTCTCTGGTGCACACGCACTAACAAGAACACTGCCACGCCGGTTTATCGTCTCATCCGATGTTATAATCTAATTTTTTACACAAAATTTCAACAATTATAAGTTATCTAACACACACACACACACACACACACACACACACACACACACACACACACACACACTTACTCACTGCATGAACAGTTACTTTTCCCTCACCAGCAACCATCTTTCCCCCCTATCTTTATCAAAGTAACACTTATGGTTAAAAGACGCTAAACTGAAGAAGAAGAAGAAGACAACAACAGCAGCAGCAACAACAACAACCACACACGCGCGCGCACGCACACACACACACACACACACACACACACACACACACACACACACGGGGGAGTATCGACACGCTCCCTTATTGTCCCGTTCTTATTATCGACCCTGACACAGTTTGTCATGCTTTGTCGAAGTAATAGTATGTCGATGATACATGTAAAACTGGGGGACTGCGTATGCTTCTGGACCCCATTTTTGCAGTAGGCCTAGAGCTGATCGTGTTTAACTACCTCAGTTGAGAATAAAAGCTGGAAACACGGTAAAACCAGACATCGATCGAGTGGATTGATTAACCAGCTAGGTTGGGTGGTCATGAAACAAACAAATTAATTAATTAATTTTAAAAGTGCACAACAATTCCTAAAAAGCTTTATCAGCAATATAGAGAGGTCGAGCACCCTGATAATTTATGTTTCTCTAACGTACGCACAGACACATGATCTTAGTGTACGTACGTACGTCTCTAGTGCACACGCACTAACAAGAACACAAACACTGACGGCAGAAAACGATCAAGGTTGCAACGAGAACTAGGACACGTACGCCACTGAATGTGTTGTCGCATTCAGTTAGTCCGTGGACGTCGCCCACTGTGACACAAAATCGCAGGTATTACTGAATTCTTCACGGACGTCCCTGCAGGTATTCGTAATGTTTTTCTACTAAATACAAAGACGAACTCTATGCGGAGTTTATTTTGATGAATCATTTGTTAATCGTATTCTTCAGTTTTATGATTCAGTCGACACAACTTGCTGCAGTGAAACTTGGTAATGCTTTTTGTACAACAAATGTAAACGAGTTAGACATTATATACTGACCTAGATATGTATTTTCATCCAAGTGCTTTTTATGTTCGAGCTTTTAGCAAGGAATGCTTTCCCACATAGAATGCCATAGTGGCATACGTGCATGTGTGCATGTACGTTGGCTTTGCCGGGTTTAGCTGGTTGGTTGGTGGTTGTTTATATATATATATATATATATATATATATATATATATATTTATATTTAGTCTTTTTATTATATATATTTATACAGGCCCAGCCGGGTTGTTGTTTTACTCTATTTATTAACCATTGAAGTAGTTAACCAACAATTCATCTTATTCAGTTCAGTCATTTGATTCCTGTCCAGATTCCTTGATTTCAGTTTTCTCAGTCAGTTACTTTGATCCGGGCATTCCTACCTTCTTTCTTTCACCCCCTTTTATCATATTCTTTTTTTTTTTTTTTTTTTCTTTTTTTTATAATTCTGTCTATGTATCTGTATCTATCTATGTATGTATCTTCTTCTTCTTCTTCTTTGTTCGTGGGCTGCAACTCCCACGTTCACTCGTATATACACGAGTGGGCTTTTACGTGTATGATCGTTTTTACCCCGCCATGTAGGCAGCAATACTCCGCTTTCGGGGGTGTGCATGCTGGGTATGTACTTGTTTCCATAACCCACCGAACGCTGACATGGATTACAGGGTCTTTAACGCGTGTATTTGATCTTTTGCTTGCGTTTACACACGAAGGGGGTTCAGGCACTAGCAGGTCCGCACATATGTTGACCTGGGAGATCAGAAAAAACTCCACCCTTTACCCACCAGGCGCTGTCACCGAGATTCGAACCCGGGACCCACAGATTGAAAGTCCAACGCTTTAAACATTCGGCTATTACGCCCGTCTATCTATCTGTCTATCTATCTATCTATCTCATGATCTGTTTGTGGGCTGCCGGACTTCCATGTTTACTTATATGCATGAGTGGGCTTTCACGTGTACTGTGATGACTAGGGAGGTGAGGGGAGGGGGGGAGGTAGAAGAGGGGGTGGGAGGAGGGCGGGGGAGGGGGGGGTGGAGGTTGCCGCATGCTGTGTATGTTCTTTTTTTTCCCATAACCAGCCGAAAGCTGACATGGATCATGGGATCTTTAATGTGCATATTTAATCTTCTGTATACGCATGAAGGGGGTTCACAGTTCAGGCACTAGCAGCTAGGTCTGCACGTCTGTTGATCTGGGGGACTGCGGATGGGACTGAAAAAAATCTCAACCCTTTATGGCCCACCAGGTGCGGTGACTGAGATTTGAACCTGGCACCCTGAGGTTGAAAGTCCAGTGTTTTTTTTTTTTTTTAATCACTTGGCTGTCCGAGTTGCACCCATCTTTATATTTGAATCACTGCCTTTCCACCACGTACGAGGCATTCCGATCTGCGCATCCCCTTCATGCTAACAACATCTCCCCCAGACTCTATATTATGATGGAAAGCTTCCTTCTACCTAGAATGTTCCAAAATCAGCTTCGTAATTGTTGGAAAAGAATACAACTAAAAGAAACAGAACGTTGTCGGTGTATAATTGTGTGAATGGTGGCCCCCCAAACATCGGACAGTTTTGCCGGCCGCTAATTTTTGGTTGGTGTATCAGTTATAATACTTATTCCCCATATACTAATTCAGTAACTCACGCTGTGTGTGTGTGTGTGTGTGTGTGTGTGTGTGTGTGTGTGTGTGTGTGTGTGTTAGATCTTCGATCAGTTTAACGTCTGTTCACTAGAAGTGTTATCAGACGGAAAGACTGAAGAGAGGCAGTGGGTGAAAGAGAGGGAATTAATGCTAGTGAATATTAATGTTGGAAAGTGTTAGTGTTCGTTTTACACTGAGGAAATGAAAATAGTCTATTATAAGAAATAAAAAAAGTTTAAACACATGGTGGTGTGTAATAATTGAGGTGTTATTACAGGGAAATCAGGTGTGTGTGTGTGTGTGTGGGGGGGGGGGGGGGGGGGGGGGGGGGGGGGGGGGAGGGGCTATATAAGTGCTGTGCGTGCGTGTGCGCATATGTACCAACAGATGTGTGTCAGTGTGTGCTATGGGGGGGGGGGGGGGGGGGGGCCGGGGGGGGGGTGCAGGGGGGGGGGGGTGTTCACAGGTGCATGTCAGTGAGAGTGAATCACCATTGTCATGAGTGCAGCAGCATGTGTGTGTGTGTGTGTGTGTGTGTGTGTGTGTGTCACAGCCGGTGTGTGTGTGTGTGTGTGTGTGTGTGTGTGTGTGCCACAGCCGGTGTGTGTGTGTGTGTGTGTGTGTGTGTGTGTGCCACAGCCGGTGTGTGTGTGTGTGTGTGTGTGTGTGTGTGCATGTGTGCATGTGTGTGCGTGTGTAGTGTGCCAGTGTGTGTGTATCAAGTGTGTGTGTGTGTGTGTGTGTCGGTGTGTGTGTGTGTGTGTGTGTGTGTGTGTGTAGCATAGCATGGTGTAGTGTAGTGTAGTGTAGTGTAGTGTACGTGTAGTATAGTGTAGTGTAGTGTACTTAGTGTGTCACAGTGCATCAAGTTAGTGTGTGTGTGACGGTGTGTGTGTGTGTGTGTGTGCGCGCGCGCTGCTGTAATGACACAGAGACAGAGAGACAGAAACAGAGACACAGATCAAGAGATCCATTTATAATTTATCATACACTGACTGCGGAAAAGACAGGACCGAATCATTGATACTAAAAATCCTGTGCACTCCAGAGGAAAGTGATTTGTCAAATGGAATTATAAATGACGATGATAAACAATATAAAATATATAGATAATGATAACAGAGAGCTGTACAGTATTATGCAAAATCATGGTCTGTTATCAGTTTATCATGTCCTCAAATACAGGTGCACAAGAACCCCATTAGGTCACGTGACACTAACACACTTCCACGCAGGTTAAAATGGCAGCCGGTGTCAACCCAGACTTGGCGAAGGAGCGATGCAATGCAACCTTTGACCCAGAAGAACTGACCAATTTTATGTATGGAGGAGCGGAGACAACCAAGAGGAAACGCTACCTCCGTAAGTGTTTGATTACTGAAAGACATCGACTTGATTGCTTAGCTCGAAAATAAAAGATTGCAACGTGAAGTTTGACAGTTGGAGTGAAGGTTCGGTCACATTGATCACCGAGAGACCGATTCCAGTACCTTTAATTAAGGAAATGAAAGTAGACAGAGATCGTGAGAAGATCGAAGAACATGTTAGAAGGATGGAGGGAGAGGCAGAGTTGACTGAGATATATTCCAGAGCTGCCTTTCTTATTCCAACCCCGCTCAGCTATTTCGCTTTCCCCCTTCCCCCTCCAGCCCTCTCCCCTTCTCTCCGTGTTTTTGTCATTCAGCCTTAATCTAAGTATGTTCCAAATTCTGTATAAGCGTGCGTTTGTGGTTTGTGTGACAGTCTAGCCCAAGATTTACCCTCACCTGAAGGGCAGTGTATGCTGTTATGGAGTTCCCATATTTTTTGTGTTTTTTTGTTTGTTTGTTGGTAAACATTGAATAATTTTTCATTCAGTTTATGGAT